>NC_071390.1:112113713-112413713 GCF_022682495.2 Desmodus rotundus
ATAACTATTTTTATCTTTACCTTTTCTTTTTAAAATTCTGTACAAGTTTTTTGTTTCAGTTACTCATAATGAACATTTTTGTGATGTACTAAATATAAATATAGTTAATTTAATATGATATCATTATAACACATAAACATTATACATTATACGATAATAAATATTATATGTTATAATTTACTTTTTCAATAAGCTGCATTGAGCATCTATGACAAGGCAAACACATTGCTAAGTCCTGAGGAGACAACGATAAATGAGACATGCACCCTCTCCTCATGTAGCTTACTGTCTACCACGGGAATCAAGAAGAAATGCAGGTAAAATAGGAAGGTCTATGCTGTGACAGCTGATGGCTATGGAAACCCACTGACTGAGCAAAAAGAATCAGGAAAAGATTCTCTCTCCAGTGTTACCAACTCAAACCCAAGTCCTAACAAATCAATAACAGCTCAGTTAAAAGAGTTGAGGTCCTGGAGTTAGAAAAGGCAGCAATATAAAATAAGTAATAATAGTTGTAAGTAGCTTCCACTGTTGTGTTTTCAAAGCATTTAACAAATACTCACATGCATCTCCTTACTTTGTGCCCGCACCTTTCCACACACTGCAGTCACTACTGTAGCTATGGACAGGAAAGCTAGTCCCGACTCTCGGGAACTTTACATTTTAGTGCAGAGAGCCAGAAATCATAATTTTTTTTAAAAAGGGAACAAAACAACATTAAGCAAAATGGAGTCAATACCAAGAAGAAGATTCACTGAGGAGATGGGACTTAGACTGACTGGAAGGCTATCGTAGACTGGATGACAATAAAAGAAGTCAGGGATTTTTATCCTAAGGGAAATTGGTAACAACTAGGGGATTTTAAAACCTGGTAAGGTTTCCATTTTAGAAATTTCACCACAGCTGCTCTGAGAAGTATGACCTGGAAAAGAACAATACCACAGGCAGGGAGACCCGGTAGGAAAGTGTTGCCTAAATCTGGGTGAAAGAGGAGAGTAAGCTGCATTGAGGTAAAGGTCCTCAACTGAGGCAGTGGCGCCATGGACAGAACTGGACAGGTTCGAGAACTATTGAGCAAGTGGGGTCAACAGGACGCTCTAACGTGGGCCGGGCAGGTGCGAGCCAGGACAGCACGGGACTCTGGCCGAGGCAGCCTCGGAGGAGCACCGCTGCCGATACGGGAAACACAGGCCTGGGGAGATGATCACAGGCTTTCAGTTTCGATTATCCTGAGGATGAGGATGAGTGTAAGTCTGGATATAAGTATGAGAGTTATATAAGTAAAGTGTGTGACATCCGAGTGGATGCAACAGATACATAGATGCATATACACGTCAAATCTCACTAGAAAGACTTTCCCTTGTGCTAAATGTCTGTGGATCTCTTTCTTCTCTATTTACCCCTCCTTCCTCAATGTCAGCTGTTACCTAAATATACAATTTAGCCTATTTTTCCCCCCAAATAATGGACATCTTCGCACGTGTTGCCTTTTATTTCTGCTCTTTGTTTGGCAGAAAAATTCTTTTATTATTTCATCCTATTCACCTACCCAAATTCTACACCCTCAATTTAAAAATTGAATTTAAAAAGCAAAAACATAAAAGAATGAGGAGAAAATAGGGGATAACTTGTTTTTTGAGGGATTGGGAGCAAAAACTTACAAATAATAAAAGCAAAGGGAAAAGCCAGGAATATAAATAAGTAATTTCAAAAAAAATAGTTTAAGTATGAAAGAATGACCTGCCTCAAAAAAATGAAAATAGAGCTAAAGAAAACAATAGTGGGAAACTACTTTCATTTATTAGATTCCCCCAAAATTAAAGAAATAATTTTTCCCAAAACTCCCATGTTGTCAAAGATGAAGGCAAGCAGGCTTCTTTATATACTGCCAATAGGGATTAAAATTTATAGCAGTCTCGTCAGCCTTAAATGATTTGTGCCTTTTCCCCCCGAGTAAAATCATTCTGAGAACTTGTCCTGAGGAAAGAATCAGCAACGTGCATAAATCTTCAGGTGTATGAATGTTCATTGCAACTTTATATTAGAAAAAACAGCCTAAATATTCCATTATAGATGAATAATTAAATAAATTATGATAAATATACAAGAAGAAATCACTTAAATATTTAATAACCCAATAAATGCTTGTAATATATTTTCATTTTAATATAATACTTGATTATGTAAACATTTTAAATTAAAATAGAAAAATCAACCAAAAAATCACACAGATAACTAATTTATATACTATTCTGTGCTCTCCTTTTTTTCACATAGTGTTCTATTAAAATAGATGCGAAAAAGATATGTGGTTGAAGTTAATATCTAATTTGATATATAAATAGAAGAAAAAATTTTAACATGATGAGATATTGGAGGAATTCTCATTGAATTGACTGTTACTTTATATTTTTCTGAAAGGTTGACAAGCAAACAATACATAATATATATATTGAAAGATAAAATGATTATTAAGAGGTGTATATTTCTCTTCAGAATCAAGGTGAAAACTATTAGACAAAATAAGACACTCAGTAAGGTGAGTGGTTAAAAAGATGTACCACGAGGCCAAACTGTGCAGACAGTAAGATCCATAGTTGCTGGGTTTAGTCGAGTGTGGGGGTAGTAAGCAGAGCACAGAAAACTTTTAGGACAGTGAAAATAGTCTGTATGATATTATAATGATGAATAGAGTTCTTTATACGTTTGTCCAAACCCACAGAATGTACAACACCAAGAGTGAGCCTTAAGATAAACTGTGGACTTTGGGTGATGACGACGTGTCCATGAAGGCTCCTCCTTGGTGAAAAATTAAGCATTCCGGTCAGTGATGTTAATGGTGGGGCAGGCTGTACATGTGTGGGGCTATAAACGTGTATGCATTTGACAATAAATGTGACTACTTTTTAAAATCAGAAATCAACAAATACCATATAATTCACCAGTCTTCAGGGAAACTACCAAAAGGATGTGTTTTCTCCAAACCTTGAACCCTCAGGTCTTTCTACCTTTTGGAATTTACATTTAGTCCAGTTTCACAGTCATTGGTACCCTGTCTTTCTGCTAGAACAGTACTTTACTCAACTTTGTTTGTTCAGCACCTAGAAAGTACTTTGTGCATTGTACTTTATTAAATATTCCTGTAATTGAATTTCAAATAATAGAAAATTTATATTTAGGAACAGTCTGATATTTACAACCAAGATACCAAAGAATGTTATAATTGTCCCAAGATTTTGATAGAGATCCGATTATTTTAAACTATAAAACAGCATTAGTTCCATTTTTTAACACTTGTTATGTTTAATAGATTTTAGAAACTTAAGAAAAATAATGTAAACCAAAACTGATTGAATCTACTGTATCTTTTTGTGGCTCAACCCCAGGCCAACTTGTATTCACCAGGCAGAGTAGGTACAGGGCCCGTTGCCTGTAATACTTTTAGGAGTTGAGGAAAATGTTTTAATTTAAGGCCAGAGGGGAAAAAATAAACTTTTAGGGTAAGAAATAATATGCATCTTTACACCAAAACAGTCATAAAATATCTTTGAATATTTTTGAATGAAGGAAAGAACCTACAAAAGCAAAATTGCCACAGTTATTAACAACCACACCTAAAACAAAAACAAACACAAACTAAGCAAACAACTAGAACAGGAAAGAATCACAGAAATGGAGATCACATGGAGGGTTATCAGCAGGGGAGTGGGAGGGGAGAGAGGGGGAAAAGGTACAGAGAATGAGTAGCATACATAGTAGGTAGAAGATAGACAGGGGGAGGGTAAGAATAGTATAGGAAATGTAGAAGCCAAAGAACTTATATGTATGACCCATGGACATGAACTAAAGGGGGGAATGTAGGTGGGAGGGGGTGTGCAGGGCGGAGTGGAATAGAGGGGGGAAATGGGACAACTAATAGCATAATCAATAAAATATATTATTTTAAAAAAAAGCAAAATTGCCTAGGGACATAGAAGTTATCAAGCTGGGCAGCAAAGGACAAAGTCAATGCTGGAGGTCATCAGGGGATACTAAAGGTATGCAAAAGAAAGGAAGATAAAAAGAGTCTAGAATTTTAGCGAGAGTGTTACATGAAGCGTCAAATGGTGTGGATTTTGAGACAGAGAAGCCTAGTCAAGAGAAAAAGAATTGAAAGAGAACAAGGTTGAGAAGAAGTAAAAAAAGAAAAGTGAGTAAAAGTGAAAGAAATGGTAAGTGAAGAAGGTGTGGTTGGAGATGAGGAACATCAAATGTGAGATTTGAGGGAGTACCTATGACAACAAGGCAAAGCACCTGTGCTGGTGGGAACCAATGATTCAGGGTGATGAGGGTAAGGAACTGGGAAGTGTGGAAGCAAGCCAGGGGTCTGCCAGGGGTTTCCTAGCAACCTTTGACAAGGAAACCAGAGGTTGTCAAAACTAGGGGGCACTATATCAACTATTTCCCAAGGAGCCTCGTACACTGATATGTGGCAAAATGAGGTTCGTGTGCAGTAACAGGAAGAATGCAGAACGTGATGAGTGAGATGATTTGGTTCCAGATTCGCTTTACCACTAATCAGGTATAAGTTAGACAGATGAAGTCTCTGATATGTGTCACATCTAGAAATGATTCTATTATTACTGCCTTTGCTGGAAGCAAAAAGCTGGACATTTTTGACCCCTTGGTGTATCTCCAAGTTCCGTTTCTGTTGTTTCATAGTTCTATCCAGGGTACAATGGTGATGGCATTATAGGTCCTATTTTGCACCATGGTTATGAGTCCAAAGGGTTAAGAGGGAGACAAACTTATGAATGGATATAAACACACAGGTACAAGAGAAATGGATATTTCTTCTTTTGTTCAAGAAGAGAAACCTTTTTGTTATCCTTACATCACTTCTCCCTTTTCAGTAATAAACCGTGAAAGAATGTGCCTCCGCTTTTCCATTTCTTGCCTTTTGAAGTTAATTTCCAATCCTAACTGTAAATCAGAAATGGTGTAATCTTTTGATAGGTTACAGAGCAATGAAAATTTAATTTATATAATATCTTCCTTTTTTAACTGCTTTGTTCAATTGCAGCAGAAGCAGCTGTGAATGATGGCTAAGTTAAGAATAAAAAGTCACATCAAAGTAGTGTCTGTCATTATGATTTCAAACAGCATGTGCCGCTTGGAAAGGTTTGGGTAAAATATAAAAATGTGGTTGACTAACTGAAGTAGAATATAGGCATATAGAAAGTAAGATACCCTGTACATTTCTGAATTTCATATGAAGTCTAAAGAACAATTTTGAAAATGAACAAGCCTATTGGACATTAGATTCCTGCACGTGTGTGTTTGTGTTTGTTAAAATGAGGCGGGGAGGGGGGAGGGCATTATTGTTCAATTACAAATGACTCATCCAGGTTGTCAGCTTCCAAAATAAGTGTGCTTTTTTCTGGAAGCACCAAACTCAGGGGGGATTCCTGCCTCCATAACTTGCTCAGTGCTATGCTGGTATTGAGGTGTGAGTAGGGATGGGCTGCAGGAAAAGGAAGGGAAGCCACCGAGTAGCTAGGGAAAGACATACCACCCCTCACAGATCATGTCTTCACACTCTGCAGAGCTTCTCAAGCCAATTTCACTATTGACAGTGAACCTATAAATGCCTAGGTTTAATTTTAATTTGGAGAACACTGCAAGTCACTTGACAGAAGTAAGATTTCTATGTGAATAGTGTGCTTTTATTGGAAGTGAAACTGGGCTATTCGGACAACAGTCCTCAATGCCAATAAGCTCTAAGTGTATATTTTAATAGACTTCTGAAGAGAAGAGTGGTCTATTTTGCTGCTAGAAAACCAAATTGTTCAATTTCAAAGGCTCTCCAGAGCACATACAATGGAATTCCTAACAACACTGGCATAAGTGGTAAGCCGAGCCTACTTTGTTTCAGTGAACCCTGAAAGCTTCAGAAGAAGAAAGGACAGCCACCCTCACCCCAGAGAGCAGAGAGGGAAGGCAGACCCATTGGAAAACCCACTGACAAATGCAATCTAGTATCTGTGACACCCAGGGACCCCTTGTCACATCAAACTTTCAGGAGAACCAGCCCCAGCTCCTGGGTGCTCCCTGACTCTGCTGCTCAGAGCCCTGATAAGATGCTATCAGCAGACCCTACTAAGTACTTTAAGCACTTTAAGCAGTTCAGGAGGACAATTACCATAAAGAGTGAAAGATATGGGCCTTTATTGATGTGAGATTCATATTGACTACAAGGCCATTGATTTTTCTCTTCCTCTTATTTCTGATGGTAAATTTGTTTTGCAGCCACCTGAGGCTGGTTGGTTGGTTGGTTGGTTGGTTGGTTTGTCATTGTATTAGTGGGTGCATAAGAATATATTCAGAAAAAATATTTCAATGCATAATCTTGCTTTTAAGGGTATGGATGGTTTTGTGTGTTTATTTTTTTTCATGGAAGTGTTAGGAAACGGTGTGAGTATAAATTGTTGTAGCCAAAGATTTTTATACTACCATTTATTAAGTATCAACTATATTCCTGGCGCTGCACTAGCCATTGAATAGATAGTATAATCTAACTCCCACAAAATTATACCCAAGGTAAGTATGCTAACTTACACTTCAGATGGGCAAACCAGTGTTCAGAAAGATTGGGGAACTTGCACAAGATCAGTCTGTGGGAAAGTGGGATTGAAACCCAATATATAGTAGTATAGATCTATAAAATTCTAAAAGTAATTTTACATCTATTCCATTAATTATTCAACAGTTATTCCTTGCAAAGACATTGGAGAAGTAGAAATCAGGGTATTCAAAGGTTAATTGTATCTAAAGACTATTTTTAAACAAAGGGCGGAACGATGACTGAACAATCCTGCCGAGATCACTAGGAGGTTGAGAATGGCTTTAAATGAGACGGGGAAAGAACGAAAACGAACAAGAGAAGAGCAGGAGGTATGAAATGACAAATTTAGTTTGGAGCTGTTTTTTTTTAATTTCAATTTTTAAAAATACATGTTTAAGTTATTAAAGTAATGTGATAAGAGAAAGAAAAACTGGGAGGAGAAGAGAGGAAAAATAATAAATCATCCATAATGTCACCTTTTCCGACATAATTATCCTTGATGTTTTTTCTTTCAATATTTTATGTATATCTATTTACTTTTAATTTATTGTGGAAATGGACATCGTAAGATGCCTTTTTCTTTGCATATGTGATATTTCAATGACATTGTTATATAATCTTTATATTTATTATTTTTCATGGATATCTTCCATCTCATCTAGTGGATATACTATAGCTGACTTCACAGTTTCTTTCATTGTTGAGCATTTTGCTAACTTATAACTTTTTGGTATTTTAAATCATCTTATGTTGAATAAATTTATGTACTCTTCTTCTCAGGGGAGATGCTGCGAAAGATAATTCTGGGTGAGTCCATTTCTGTTTGTTGCATTGCTGCTGTTGAATTCAAGTAAAATATTTATTAGACATATGAATTGTGAGTCTAGCTTTCAGGAGAAAAGTCAAGGCTGGTGATACAGATCATGGGGGAGAGAGGCAGATATGGGAGATTGGTTCGGTCATGGGCATTACAGGAATTTTCACACATGACCCCTAGTTCCTCAACACTTCTCCCAATGCGAAGTGAGATCTATATTCCTAACCCATGAGACTGGGAGGACTTGTAACTGCTTTCAAGAAAATACTTTACTGGCTGGGGGGAGCAGGGGTGTCTCAAAATGCAGTGGGCAGAGATGATGCTATGCAATAATCCAAAGCTGAGTCACAAGAGGTTATGCAGCTTCTCTTAGCGTGCTCACTCACGGGATGTTCCCAGCTGCCATGCTGTGGGAAGCCCTAGCCTCATGGAGAGGCCACATCTAGGGGCTCTGGGTGCAGCTCAGATGAAACTAGCTTTCAAGTCATCCTAGCTCACAACCCAGATATGTGAGTGAAGAAGCCTTCAGATGCCTCCAGCTTCCCATTGTTTGAACCATATCTCAGCCATCAACATGTTTCTGATACGATAATGTGAAACAGGGGCAAGCCATCCTCACCATGCCTGGTCGAATCTCTGACCTGCAGAATACACATGTATGATGAAACTTCCAGTTCAGGGCAGTAGATAATAGAGAAATAACTGGAACAGAATTTGATATGTGACATGGGTTCTGCTGTAACAATATTTAAAACTTGTGATGTTAGTTTTGGAGTCCAGTGTTAGACAAAAGCCTCCTGGGTCCCAGAGAGGCCATCACTAGGGGCTTGAAGGAGGTGAAGACATAGTAAGCTCAACAAACAAGTAAGAGGACTTTTAGATTGTTGAAGGTGTTGTGTAGCTTTTAACACCTGAAAATAAAATGAAAGTAAAAGAAATATAGAATAAATTACTGTTTTTGACTATATTTGGAAGATATATACACACTAAATATTTAACAACATTGAAATATTGTTGAACGTGCAGTGAAACCACATGTAACAAAACCAATTTTACCATAAACTAATTGATATAAACAGGAGTTAATTTCCTGCAGCATCTCATTAACTACATAACACTACTCAAGGACCTCCTGTACTCAGGAGGAAATGTAACAGCTAACATACTTGGAGGGACTGTAAAAGCTAGCAAAGTGTCCTCAAAGTAGAAATGTCCTCAGGGCAAAATTGCACTCTTAGGTGCCGTTGAGAAAATGTGGCCTCTGAGTGAGGACAATTCCTAACTTATAGGATCCATGAGAATAATAAAATGGTGGTTATGTTATGCCACTAACATTGAGATTTTCAGAATAAAACACCATACATGGGAAAGGAGAAACAATTAGAGGGCCAAGAGAATGATGAAAAAAAATATTTCACAAGCAGAATGAGCAGAGATATTCTTTAAAAGGAGAGATTGCTCATTAGCACTAAATGAAATATAACTTCTTTGACTCAGCATAATTATTTTGAGATTCAGCCATGTCATTTCTTGTATTCCATTGTATGGATATACCACAATTTTTTTTCACCCTTTAAAAGATTTGTGAGTTGTTTCCAGATTTTAATGATTAATGCCACTATAAACATCCATGTATAGATTTTTTGTGTGTGAATCTAAGTTTCCTTTCTCTAAGACAAATTCCTAGACTTGGGGTTGGTGTGTTATATGGGATATATATATCTACCTTTGAGAGAAACTTTCAGACTGTTTTCCGGAGTAATTGTACCATTTTGCACTCTTACCAGCAAGGTAGGAGAGTTCCAGTTGCTCTACATGGATCATTGCTTGGTATCATCAGTATTTTTTATTTTAGTGGTTTTTATAGGTGTATAATGGTATCCCATTGAGATTTTAATTTGTATGTTCTTAGTGACTAATGATCTTTTCATTTGCTTATTTACCTACCCTTAATCTTCTTGTGAAATCTCTGTACAAATCTTTTGACTGTTTTTTAATTGGGTTGTTTAATCATCTCCTGTTGAGTTTTGAAAGTTCTTATTTCTGAATATAAATTTTTGGTCAGTATGTGATTTGCAAATGTTTTCTCTCAATCTATAGCTTGTTGTTTTATTATCTTAACTATATTCTTTGAATAGCAAAATTTTACAATTTAATGAAATTCAACTTACAAATTTTTCCTTTATTCATAGTTTTTGCCAAATCCAGTGGGTAGGGCTTATTTACAAAGGGTCAGAATAAAGGAATTTTATAGAATATTGGCTCTATACTGTATCTTGTTTGTACTTGGGGTTACAAGAATCTACATACACACAGAAATATACTCCAAAAAATGTGAACGTAAATTCTTTAAAATACTCTTTATACATCTAACTAATATATCTGGGGAGGGGGAATGAATGTAGATGACATGCATCAGAACTCTCTAATGCAATAATACAATCTTTCTAATACAATCTTATTTTTAAGGATAAAAAATGCAGCCTTTAACCCTGACACATATCTATAAGCATGAAGTGACATAAGTTTATGTTCTGACACTCCTCTATTGCTTAACATAATCTATATGCTAAGTATATGCTAATCTCAATGGTTGACCAATAGCAAAAGCATCGGTTCTTTCAGGAATTTTGCCCAGTAGAAGAGATACTTAAATGTCCCATCTTGTGACTCAGCACTCTGGACTCTGAAAGATGCTTAAGTGTTATGGATGCTGATGTTTCATGTATTCCATGCTTGCTGGCACAAAGGAAAAATGGCTTGTGGATACTGGTCCAATTGCAGGTTGCCTTAGGACAAATGAGCCCCTGGCAGGGGCCTAAGTAACCCAAAACATTTAAGATGCTTCAAAACCATTCATATTATTGATTCAGGAGAAGATAAACAAAATCAAACAATTTGGTCTTTTCCTCTGCCTTTATAACAAATCCAAGCCTAAAAGTCTCAAAAGTCCCTTCTAATTGGTTCCATTGTTTTGTTTATTGTGCTTATCACAATGCAGTTAGCATTTGCATTTCTAATGGGTCAACTTGACGTTTCAGTTGGTTTTAAATTACCCTTAATGGTTGTCTATGTTTCACCCTAAACGGTGAGTCCATTCTTAGGGAATAACCTCTACTTCCACAGGACTGCTTTTTTTCCTTGTGGCCGTAGAAGTTGGAAATATTTAAGTGTGGGTACACACATATATTAGAAGGTATATGTTCATTCTCATCCTTCCATTAGCAACACAGAAGTGATATTAGGAGCTAACCAGAGTAGACTAATTGCATTTTTCTGTTTATACCCAGTATTTTTTCACTTTTATGGCTTTTCTCCTGTGATTCCTCCTCTGGAACACCCTTTCCCACCAGTTTCCCTGCCCCCACAATGCCATCTTTAAATCCACATACTGGAACAAAGTCCCTTCCCACCTCAAATGCTGCTGCCTTGTTGAGATACCACTGTTACTTTAGCATTAATTGCATCCTTCTTCATATATAGTTTGCTACATATTTATATCTATCTCTCAACTCCAGTTTCTTGTAGAAAAAGACCATGTCTTATTCAATTTTCTCTCTCTCTCTCAAAGTGCCTTGTACTTTGAGTCCTTGTCTGATTGGTGATTTGTAAGTATTTTCTCCCAGTTTGTGGCTTTCCTTCTTCGTTGTGTTCAGCAAAAGGAGCAAACTTTGTAACTTTGGTAAAGTCTAATCAATTTTTTCTTTCTTTTATGGATAGTGTTTCTGGTGTGAGCTCTAGCTAAAAACTCTTTGCCAAACTGAGCTATTGCGGGTGGGGAAGTGCACCTGTCCACAAAGGGTCAGCATAATGGAATATTTGGGGGACATTGGAATTGTTCTGCACCCTGTTTGTGGTGGTAGTTACAAGAATCTGTGTGTATGTTAAAATTTGTGGAACTACACATAAAATATTTATTTCGCACTTTCTAAAGTGCATAGAATATAGCCCTGGCTGGTGTGGCTCAGCAGATTGAGTAATGGCCTGCAAACCAAAAGGTCACTGGTTTGATTCCCTGTCAGGACACATGCCTGGGTTATAGGCCAGGTCCCCAGCTAGGGGTGTGCTAGAAGCAACCGATCAATGTATCTCTCACACATTGATGTTTCTCTCCCTCTCTTTTTCCTTCCCTTCCCCCTCTCTCTAAAAATAAATAAGTGAAAACTTTTTTAAAGTGCATAGAATATATTTGCTTGATTTAAGCGTACCATTTAGGGAATCATTTTTTCTAACTTATCTGGAGAACTTACCTTCCCTAACCATAAGTCACATTCTCAGGCCCCCAGCAAGCTAAGAGAGCTAAATTAAATAGTGTTCCTCAATCACCAATCTAGATTAAGCATCTACTCTATACAAAAGTACTTTATCCCCCCGTTTTTCAAATTGCCTCAAAGACAGCCAGACATGTCCCAGTAACCCATGAACTATAACAGAGTAACAATATGGCCCAGCTTTGGAAACTTTCCATTTTTCCCCCTGCTTTGGAGTAATGGAAAAAGTACCCCATCTACACTGTCTCTCCACATTATCAGCCTCTTCCTGGAAGAAAAAGAGTGATGTGGACACAGGAAGAAGAGGCAGAAAGAGGAGAACTAACTTCTCGATGTCCTTTTGCTCCCCTCTTCAAAGCCTGCTCTGGAAAGAACCTGGAATACTTCCTCTCCAAGGTGGCGAGGGTGCAGCTACTTCGTGTCCTTCGGTTCTGAACAGTGCCATAGGATCCACCACCTGGGAAACTGGTCTGGCCCACCTCACAGAGGTCTAACTACCTCCTAGCTTCCCGGACAGCTTTGCAGGATTACATCTGCAGTGTTCCACTGGAGACGAAGGCTGGCAAACACAGAGCAGGAAATGCTCATGGGCTCCCAGACATCGCACGTGAAAAGGAACTTCACTGCTCCTGAACCCAGAGCTTGACTGTGTCTCACAATGAAGCCTTGTCTCCACTTCACTGGCCATGTGCCAGTGAGGAAATAGGACAAGATTTATGAACGTTGCCCAAAACTTGCCACAGCCAGGTTACAGCAATTTTAAAAACAGGTGAAAAACAGGAGAAATTGCCTAGGGCGGGCACAGATTTGCCCTATGATTCAATCAGCTTTTATTTTCAATCAAGGGATCTTTCTTGGGAGAGAATAAGTGAACCCTTCCTCTAATGTCACTGCCACCTTATTTTAAGATGAAGGTCCAGGTAGATGGCCATCATAGGAAGACAGGCTGCTCAAAAATGTTGCATTGACTTCTGTGCGTGACTGACTGATGGCACCTATGGTACCTTACGGTCTTTGGGCTCCTGCACAGAACCTAAACTTAGGACAATGAAGCTAAATCCATTAATTAGTAAGATGGATTAGAGATTCAGTTCTCAAGTACTCCAGAAGAAAATGTGAAGGCCTGGGTAGTCGGCCCTTAGACCCTACCCCTCATAAATCACACACAGTTCTTTGCGACTGTGTGCCTCCTCCACCCTCTCCTAAGTGGCGTTCAGCTGAGCCCACACAGCTCTGTATATATAGGGCCAATGAGCCTGAGACCGCAGTGAAGTGTATTCCAATGGCAAACTCCTTACGACGTATCAAAACACTCCATGAAGCCTGTAGAAACTAAGTGTAGATTTAGGTCTCAGCTGAGCAATCAGTTAACATTGCGGCCTGTCAGACCAATATCCTTCTCTTCCTATATCATGATTTCGTGTGTCTGAGAACTGGCAGAAAAGGGGGACATTAATTACCAATTTGTTTCTTAAGGCAAATGGCTTCTATGGAAAATGAAATTAAAAATAAAAAAGATCAGGCCCTCTTATAATAACACTTCATTATAAGAAGTTTAAAAAGACAAAAATAAATAAATAAATAAGCTAAATTTTCTTTTACAGACGAATGAACATGTTTGCTCCTTTTGTTTTTTTTAAGAGCATTTGAAATAGTAAAGTAAGTTACCTAACATCATTTTCTTTACCAATCTATATTTTAAAAAATCCAATCACTATTTAAATGAAAAAATACAACCGTTTTAGAACTTCTAACACTGAAAAGAGAGATAAATCTAGAATAAACAACAATGGGAGTCAGTTACTTAAAAGAGGTACAGACAGTAAAATGAGTCATTTATTTCATCTTTTACCAGCTCCATTGTCTGAAGAAAGATGAGTTATAAGGGAGAAAGTTTTTACAAGATCAAATAACATGAAAGGCAGAGAATTTACGTTGTGTTTAAGCACTCATTTATTCAGTAACTATATCCAAAGCGCGCCCATATGCAGGACTTTTCCAGGTGTCGAGACACAGTAGTGAACAGGCACAAAAGTCCCCACTCTCATGGAGCTTCCATTCTAATGAGCGAGACAGACACTGAACAGTGAGGTGTACAAAAAAAAACATCAAGTGTAATGTCAGATAACAGAAAGCGTGACGTAGAGAAAGCAGAGCAAAAGAACAGAGAGTGGCTGGGGCAGTTATGACAGGGTGACAGACGTACTCCTCTGAAAGGAGGTTTCCGAGCAGAATGAAACTAGAAGGGAGTTATATACATAAAAAAATTTCTGACAGATGTTATTTGACAAATAATTAAGAAAGCTTTAATTAGTCCAAGGGAAAAGTTATATCTTTATATTACATTTTAAGACAGTATTAATTCTAAAATGGCTTAAATTAGTTAAATATAAAATAGATATTTTTAAAAACTGAAGAAATATAGGCAAATAATTGTGTAATCCCAGATTATGGAAGGATGGGCTAAGCATCTAAGAAAAACAGTAAGTCTTAAGAAAAGGCTAAATTATACAAAAATGTAAAATTCTTGCATGTTTGAAGTCTTATAAACAAAATAAGTAGATAAATGAGAGAATAATAAAATACTTAAATATATGGATTTAAGATGTCAATATATCAAGAATTTTCAAATTAAAAATACTTTTATACAATAATCTGAAACTTCAGATACTATTAAGAAGCAATTCACAAAAGAAAAATAAAAACTTCCATTGAAGATCAAAAATGCTCAGCTTAACTACTGTCAAAGAAATAAAAATTAAAACAGTATCGCTGTGCCATTGTTTGCAATTTAAGTTGGAAAAGAATTTTTTTTAATGATATGAGGCAGAAAACAGGCACTTCGTACACTGCTGTTGGGAGTGGTACAACCTACTGAGCAAACTGACAACATATGTGTTGCCTCCTAAGAAAATAATCATGTATGCAAATAAAGATGCACAAATGAGAATACTGAAGCATAAGTTAAAATCTCTTCAAAGTCATGTTGTTCACGGTGCAACATGAGAAGGGAAAATGAGGAGAGAGAGTAGCAAAGTCTGTGTGAGATTTTAATGCCAACCAGAACAGATAAACTTGTACTTGCTTAATATGTTAATATTTTAAGTAAGCTTTGAATTACCAAGGGGTTCGTCAGCAATATATGTACCTACGTATGCATTTGAACTATATGTTATCTATGAATACAGACATATGCAAATTTACATAAAAATCATAAATAATCCAAAATTTCAATATTAGGAAGTTAACTCAATAATGATTTAACTATACTTCAAAATGACTAGCAATCATATTGTTCAAACTTAATAATTTGGAAAATGTCTGTAATTAATTTCAGGAGATATTTTTAAATGACAAAATAGTATACACAATATAATCCTAATTATGTTTAAGGAAAACATCCATTATATAGACAACATAAAATACTGTGTTTAGAAAAAAACTAAGTTTGCACACTTCTATAGTAAAATAATAAGAATGGTTATCACTGGGTAGAAAAATTGCAGGTAATAAAATGAACATTTTAAAAATAGCAATTTATAAGTCATGGAGACATTGTATATGATGATCCTAAAGGCTTTCTATTATATTTAATTGGTACATGTAATAATATACACCAATATATTATTAAGCATATTGTGATATTAATTAAATCAAAATACATAATTGTGCGATTAAATTATTAAAATAAATTGGATTTGGATTGTATAGCAATTAAATATTAATTTTATATAATATGCATAATGTAACATCACATAAAAAATAAAACTATTGTTTGAAAAGACTCGCCAACAATGGTCTTGTTTAGCTCTGATTTTTAATTACGACAAAAACCAGAAATATAGTTCTCTTACTCCCTGATCTTCTCTATGGCCAGATGGTGCTTCTACATTTCGGGAGATTATTTCTGTACATACTGAAACAGGCCAGAAATCAGAAGAGGAATAAGGAGATAATTGAGAAATGGTAAAAATTACCAATAGTTATGTAGTGCTTTGTAGTTTTTAGACAGTTTCACATATATAATCACATTTAAATTCAAAGCAAGTGTACAATGTACCTGGAGTGAACAAATGCCTGTCACAATTTTTATAGATAAAGGAACTGGGAAGCAAGGAGTTTAAGTGACTGGCCCAGGGAGAGATTTTTGATTCCCTGCCTTCTCTACTATTCCACATTGAGTTCAAGTATAAAATTTTAGATCAGTAATTGCCTACCTTATAATTACTAAGCCAAACCTAAGAAAGTATTCTATTTTAAATATACAGAACTTTATTGTTAAACCAATGGAGTAAAACCAACTTCATTTTGATACTTTTGAAAACTCTACCACACCCCTAAAGATAGAGGGAAATACCCTCAGATCTTTCAAAATGAAGAATAAGATTGCTGTGCTGAATAGAAAAATGCCTATATGGCCAAAATATGGAATCTGCACTGAATCTATATAAGAAAACACAGAGGCTAAAACCAGAAGCCAGTAAGTTTCAATCTGCTCCATAATTTCAGGTCAATAATATAATGAAATATTAAAATATACCCCAACGTCTGTATACTGTTGCTACTAATTTTACCTATAGGGATATGAAACTAATCTTTTCAGAACGGGCTTGGAAACAGGAAAAGTTTATCCCAAAAATATCCAGAAATTTTCTACTAAAGCAAACTCCAGTGTTTCCAATGCTGCTGTTGGAGGCAAAGTAGCAATTGCCTACCACCCATAAGGTTTCTACCAAAGAATCTGACAGGGAAGGAATTTATCCAGTTTGACTTACACATTTCCCACAGGCATCTCAAACTAAAATTGCCCCATTGTGAACTGGTTATTCTTTACTTCTTAGCATTTATCTCTGTTTATCTCAAGGATGGCAACATCTACCTAGTAACCTCAATCAAAACATGGGCGTAATCTTAAACTCCTTTCTCTCCCTTGAACTCCCTGTCTAAACCCTCACCATTGCCCCATGTCCACCACCCAATTCTCTCACATCTGACTCTACCTCACCAGCATATATCCAATCCACTGTACCCCGTTCTTGCTCACACCATGGTCCCCACTGCCTCAGCCCGCCATCTCTGGCTTGTGTGGTTGCCATCACTTTCTAACTGCCGTCCTGCTTTTGCCTTGCTGTCATTTCAAGCCTAAACCCCACCATCTTCCCCACTTCACACCCAGCTCTTCTTGGTACCATTTCTAAAGATTTTTAAATTCTAATTATAGAAGTAATATATACACTCACTGTAGAAAGTTTGAAAATTAGACAAGAACATAAAAGAGAAAAATGTCAAATCCCCAAGTTGTACTTCCCAAAGATAACCACTGATTTTTTTAAATCTCTTTAAAAGCAATATAGTGAGGATGTCTAAATAGTGACAACAGAAATTTGAGTGTACTGCAATGATTTTCTAACTTGGTTCATCTAATTTAGATAAAAATATAAGTTTGGACCAGAGCATTTTCTTCTTTATTTCTCAGATAGTTTTAATTTTATGATACATTATGCTTAGTTTTCTCATTGTCTATTATGGATATATTCTTAATGTTGTCCCACTTGCTTGAAATAAAAATGATATTGCCTTTGTTTTATAATTTGGGGATAGTTTTAATCTGAAAAGAAGGAAGACATTCAAGAGGAATTTGGGTTAAAAGGCACTAAGGAAAATAAAATTGAGATGACTAAGAAGAAAAATTAGATCAAGGATGTATATTGCAGTAACAAATGACCCCCAATTTCAATGACTTACAACAACAAAGGTTTGCTTCCTGCTAATGCTGCATGCCTATCAAGGGTCAGCTGCAACTCTGCTCCACAGGATTTCACTTCAGGAGTTAGGCTAATGCAGTAACCTCTGCCTGGCGTATGGATAATTGCTTGAGGAAGCTAAAAGAGAACATGGTAGATCAAGTCTGACTTTTAGAATGTTTTTTTAAAAATGTCCCACATCTCATTGGCCAGAGCAGTCCTGCAGTTCAGCTGGACATCATTCTGGTGAAAAGGCATAATTCCAGCTAGTGAGAAGAATCAAATACAGACTACCCCACACGCCTGATGCTACAGTGGCATCATCCATTATGGAAGCTTTGGACACTACAATAAGATAAGAAAAATAAATAAGAAAGAAGATACAAACATGTTATTAACAGATGATTACCTGCCTAGAAAACCTAAGAGAAACAACTAAAAAATACTAGAATTGCCTACTAGGAAAGTTTATTAAGATGGCTAGTAGTAAAATATGCAGAAATTAATAGCTTTCTTACATACCAGTAATAACAAGTTAAAGGGGGAAGATATGGGTCTTGGTGATCCAATTTGAAGTAAGGAATTGAAATTCAAACTCCACACATTTTAAAATAATACATAGCATTGATTTTAAGCCATACATATTTATATATATAACTTATTTAATTCCCATACCTCTTTTTATTCCCATTTCATGAGCATAGATGAGGAAAGTGAGGCAAAAACAGTTTATGCCAGAAACTGGCAAAGACAGAATTCAAATCTTACTGCAGCTGCAGGGCCTGCCCTCTTCAAACTATGCTACACTATTTCTCTTGTCTACCTAAAAAGTATGCATGCACATGATACAGAGATTTCATCAAGTTAGAGGCATTATTGTCTTTATCTTCATAACACAAGAAAAGTGTGAACTGCATTAGAATCATAATCTTTATTTCACTCATGAGAACAATGAAGCAAAAGCAACTTATCTCATTAATACAGGAATAACAGAACTAAAAACAGTCTAGATTCCTCAATCTACTAAATTAATTGCCTTATTTTGATCAAGAGGCTTCACCATCTTTGAATTAATAAACTTTTTGTGGGATAAGAGTGAATGAGTTCCTTTCTTTTCTTTTCTTTTCTTTTTTTTTTAAGTTCCTGGAAGGACAGAAAAATGGAGTAAAATCCCAAAATGGGATGGACCTGGGGTAGTTGTCCATGTGTACCAGGTGAGTCCCTTCTGAGTCACCACCTGTGATGACTCAAAGCTGAATTTTGAGTCATCATATAATATGGGCTTTATTGGCAAGAGAAAAACTTGTGTGGCTGGATCAGCAAGAGGAGAGAAGGCATGAGTCCTCTGATTGCCGTCAACCTATAGCGAGAATACGATGTCCAGGGAGCTTCTACTCCTGTAGTGTGGGTCAGCGATCCACAGTTGGTGATTGCTTCTTGCTGCTTCAGCTTCTTATAAGGCAAAAATGAGACAGCAACCTGGTCAATGGGACGATACACAGGCTGCTTGGAAATCGGTAGTTTGGAGATGGAGGCACCAGCTATTTTCTGGATTTGCCTGGTAATGCCAGCTAACCAGCATCTGAAATCCATAGGGCAAATAGGATTTTGTAGATCCCTCCCTTTTGGGAAGCACCTCAGGTAGAGTGGGAAGATGAGCTTGGTTGCAGTCCCTTCCACTAGGAAAGGGGACATCTCCAGGTCTCGAGCAACCATCCAGCTACTCCAGAACACACACCCAGACTCCTTTGAAGGCAATTTTGTTCACTACACCGCAGATAGAAAGGGGACTTAAAGTTCTTGGCCTAACGATATACCAGGTCAAGTTAAAATATTTGCTTCCAAGTAAATCTAAAAGGCATCCCCTAATTTTACAAAAAGAAGAAAACAGTCTAACTTGCCTTTACTAATACTGCAGTGTTTCAAACAATACATTAATTGCTTTATGTGTGTTATTTTATTTGATCCTCCTAATAACAGCGTAGCAGAGAGGTTACACTCTCCATTTTACAGGTGACTAAACTTAAGCTCAGGGAGGCAAAATCATGTTTTTCCAATTCCACAGGCCTGGTATGCAGCAAAGTGGAGATTTGAATTGAGACCTAAAAGATTGTTCGACCGTTTTTTTAACCATTACTCTGCTCTATCCATCTTAAATCATTAATTACCCTTGTGACAATGTTTAGAAGCTGGAATCACTATAGAATGTTTCCCATATTAGGTGCATATCCTGGTACCAAGCCTTTAAATATATGTTTGCTGAGTGAATAAATAATTGAGAAAAGACCAAGTTGGGGGGGAAAAAAACCTAGGATATTTTAAACTTACTGAATATACTCTAATTCTCAATGTTTTGGCTTTGATTTGATACATGTTGTAAAATTGCCTTACAGTTTGGACTTAAAGTGCCTCAGAGAAAGCAGAGCTTGTGCTGGGTCAGTTTTACCCAGAGATCTCAACTCCAAAGCAAGGATGCCATTGGCCACAGGTTCACTTATTTACAACAACATTCAAGGGCGTAAATAAAGACAAGATGACCGAGGAGGAGGGCGAGTCTCCTAAATTAAACCTATTAGAGGAGAATATATCTGAAACACAAAGAATTCCAGAGTAAGCTTGTCTTTGATCATGAATTTGGCAAAATATCAAGAAATTTAGAGAGTGATAAAATTCCTTTTACCTTCAAGAAAGAGAAGCAGGAAGTCTACTACCTTCATAAAGCTAAAAGAACAAATATATCCAAAACCAGTAAAAGATAACCATAACTTCTTGGATTATCCATGTAAATAACTAGAAGAAAACCTTTTCCTTCCATGGTGTTGTTTTTAATCTAAGTATGAACTGAGATTAGTGACTCGACAGATCTTGAAGGCAGATAAAACCAGAGAATGTGAACCCTAGTGAGGAGCTTGAGGACGTCACCACAAACACTGAATTCCGATCTTTATTACCAGAGGAAACTTTCCCTGAGTCATGCAAGGATGTTGCCCGCTGGATGTCGGGTAGCCAGGGCTTAAGTCTCAATGGCTTTATCTGTGGTGACTCCTGTGAGTAATAATAATAGGGGTAATGACCCTTTTCTACCTCACAAAGATGTCTCACAGATTAACTAATTAATGATTGTAAAGTGGTACGTCTTATTAAGTTTATTATGATCATTAAGTTCCCATGATGAAGAGATAAATTCTGAAATGTGCTGTTCAGTAGGTGGCGTTCTTCCCTCTGGATCCATCACAAGCCCCTGCTGGGTCGTGGGGATCATCATCTCTGATGACGCTTTACTCCTGACTGTTAAAGCGGAGCTCCACACTGCGCTGTCTCCAGGCACGTGGAAGACTTAAGGAGGACAGGGCTGGATTTGATTATCACTTGAGTATCATTTGCACGAGCTTTGACATTGGGCCCCTAAACAATATGTCTTCGAGTAAATATTTCCCAGTATAGTTTTAAAAATATAATATTAATACTATATTAATATGTAAATTAAAATGTGTAAAATAAACCTATTTTATTATATAAAATAAAATATCTAAATAAAATGTATTTATGCAAGTGCATAAATATAAGAAAATACAATAATAATCACCATTCACAAAGCATTTAGTTAGGTACTATACAATTGCTTTATATTATTTCATTAAATCCACTCAATAATTCTTTTTTTAAATGCTGCTAGAAACTTCACTTCTTTCGTCCCACCCGTATCATCAGGTGGATTGACTTCTGCTTTCTCTTTACTGTTTGAACCACTAGGTACTCAAAATTGTGTACCAAATAATTTGAATAGATCTGCAAAAATAAATTTTTTTCTTCTCTTTTTTAAGAGTTTATTTATTTATTTTTAGAGAGAGGGTAAGGGAAGGTGAAAGAGAGGGAGAGAAACATCAATGTGTGGTTGCCTCTCACGCACCCCAGCTGGGGACCTGGACTGCAACCCAGGCATGTGCCCTGGTCGGGTTGTCGAACCGGGAGCCCTTCAGTTGCAGGCCAGCACTCAATCCACCCTGCCACAGCAGCCAGGGACAGAACAAAGTGTTTGAAGCTGTATCTCCCTTCAACTTCTCATTGTTCTTCATTGAATTTGCCAATAAATTAATCCCAGTTTCTTATATAATGAGAGGATGATGGTTATAGGTTCTTTGCATCTGCAACTGAAGGACTTCGTAACATTTTATTTTACAAATGAGAAACTGAGGAGCACTGAATTAGATATTTCCCCAAGGTCACACACTGTGTAGACTGTGCAGCTGTATATATGAACCCAGGTTTTCTGAATCTAAATCGCTTCCTCTCAACTGCTAAGCCTCACACCCTCCAATATTGCCTACCTATCCTCTTGCTGCTCCAAGAAAATGCTCACAGTAATTTAACTTTTGAAGACAGAACATAAAATTTACTTTTATTCTATAAAAAACATAAAAACTTATGATGGAATATAGGCAGAAATTGGTTATGGTGGTGCTATATTATATTAAAATTATTTTCATTTTGAAAAAGCTTGAGTTACATTGTTTAATAAACAAGGTTTTTCTTGTTGTTTACACACCTAAGTATATATTCTTCTATTGCTAAACTTCTGAATGATGTTCTTGTTTTCTTTCCCTATTAATTCAGGGAGTGTCTGTGTGGGGAACAGCTCAGGGAGGGAGGGACAATGAGAGACGGATTATGGGCTTTAGAACTTGTGGATGAAGCTTCCTGGAGATAATGACAACACCAAACCTCTGCACTTTTTCTTCCCCAGGTGGGGAGTTTGGCCCCAGGACATTGTTTAAGTGATGGAACTTAATTGGCAAGCGAACAGAGAGAAATGAGCGCACACGATTTCAGAATGCCTGGTGAATGCCACCACTGTACTATCACCTTAAGAATGTTAATCCTTGGTATAACCAAATAATCCTATTAACATATTTTGATAATTATATATATGTGATTATATATATGATATATATATAAGAATTCTTTTGTGATCACCTCTAATAAGATTAGAATACAAATATTGATTGAGATTTCAGGGGGGGTTTTAGTGTAGAAAATGATCAATAACTAAGCAAAATAATCCAAAGTTTATTCTGGTTTGTCAGGAAAAATATATATAAATCACCATAAACTGTTTTTTAAACATAATTTTAAAGTATAACTGTAGGCAAAAAAAATTTCCATGAAGTGCTAGACTTTGTAAAATATGCGTCAGGAAAAAAAATGCCTCTAGAACTTTATATAAAGTCAATGCAGACTCAACTGAAAACTACAAGCGTAGCATCAGTTTTAAAGAGAGCGAGGAAGTTTGGTGCCACTGCTGCTCTTGCTACATTGTTGTTCCATGGCGATGAATGGACTTTTTGCCTCTGTAACTAAAGAGTCCAGAGGAAATCTGACAAGTCAAGCTTGACTCAGCAGCCCAGAGACCAACCTCAAAGCCAGTTTCTTTTCCTCGCTGCCATCTGCCTTGCTGGCTGATTTTAACGCATCCTGCAAAGCCTCAATAGCCCTGCTACTTTTTCTCTTATTTATGTGAACAGGAAAAAGGATAGCTTTTATTTTGGACAAATAAATAAATAAATAGGGCTCTATGGCAAAGGAGGAACAGATGAGGAAGAAAAGAAACAACTGAAATGCCCAAAAACACAAATTATATAGACAAGCAGAATATGTCCCTTTTCATAAAATAGTCATAACAACCCTAAGATGCACAAGTAAGGATAATTGGACTATAATGAGTTGCTAAGGAAAACCAGAGCTATTAGGAGTAGTTGTTCAATGCGTGGGGTTGATTTGCAAACGATCTCTCGGGAAGCATCCCTTTGGCGGCTGTCACCCAGGACGGCAACTCTTACTACGCCTGTCACTGCCAGCACGGTCCCTGGGCATGCCCCTTGTGGTGCGGGGGAAAAAACGTGGCCTGGCTCTAAAATAACAAGTCTAACACTATTTTGAAAATACATAGTGCCTGAACTGTGACAATTAACTCTCTGCAGGTGACACAAGTAAAATAAATCATAACATTATACACTTTTTTACATTGGTTTTCTGACTAATCTACGCCATACAACTACAGTTTCACAACAACATTTTCTCAGACCTATGTAAAATTCACCAGAGACTGTCTTCACATCTGAGCTTGATAACACATCCTGAAAAAATTACAAAGGGAGAGTTTTTCAACAGCCAGAACAACTCTTCAAATGCCTTCTTGCCTTGAAATTATAGTATCTCATGACAAAAGCTTAAATATATATATTTGTCATGTATACACATCACTTTTCCATAAATTACCTATGTAAAAACACTTACACTTGGATTGACTTGGAAAACTACCATGAAGTCTCTGTCCCAGTTATTTCAAGTATAAAGTGGAGATTGTAACAGCAGTTCTCCCTAATTCATCTGGATTAGAAGAGTTTATTTAAAGCATAGAAAAAATAAGAAACTGTTCAAACACTCTTCATTCAAATTTGTCTGTTTTGAATCTGATGAGGCCATCGCCCTCAAGCTGGGACACAGTTTCTGGAGAAATACACCTAGTATGGAGAGAAAAGGAAGGAAGACAGGCCTAGAGTAAATTAAGCCAAACCCATTCTGGCCACTAACACAGAGACAGACACTGAAGTCAGACTGCTCTTGTGCACCTGCCTCCCATCTCTATCCCTGAAAAGTGATGATGTATCACACATACACAAAAAGTTGGGGAAGCGTCCCTGTTCTCAAAACTTAAAGTTTCATTCATAAAAGTGGGGACATTTTGTGCACCACCTATTGCAGATGAGTCCTTTCTCTCTATGCAGTGCTCCAAGAGCTAAGCAATAGTCTGACATTCTTTCATTGGTCCCTAATTCATTCTTTTAGAGTGTCAAGCCCATTCCTACCTCAGGACCTTTGTACTTGCTATCCCCCCATCTGAACAGCAATTTCCCAGGTCTTTGCACAACTTACCCTTCACTTCCTTCTGTTTTTTTTTTTTCAGACGAAGCTATCATGAAGGCCTACCTTGACCACTCTCCTGAAGGTACAAACTTTACTTTCCCATCCCTGCCCAGCACTCTTTGCTCACCTTTCCAGCTCTGTGAAGATAGCCTGACTCCCTCAGTTGCATTCAGTTTACTTAATAGTTAGTAGTCACTCATCAAATCCTCCCTGGGTACCAGACTTGTTAAACAATTTATGCACATTATATTTCTAAGTCCTCACCACAGCTCCAGAAGACCTGTATCAGTACCTCCATGGTACAGGTAAGGAAACTAAACCTAGAGAGGTTAGGTAACCTGCCTCAAACCATGGGGCAAAATCAACACTAGTTAACTGAGCATATACTACGTGGAAGGCATTTTGCTGGCTGAGGAATCTAAATTGACCCTACTGTACCCCTGCTCTCAAGGAACCTCCAATCTAGTTGAGAAGAAAAGCCAGAACAAGGTTGTTTGCAATATGTGATAAGTGAAAGGGACAGACAAGAACTGTAAGGACTCAAGGGCGAGAGGAATTTTTTTTTAAAAGGAAGAAGGATCTCACAGATGTTGGGGACTGAACGTTTGTGCCCCCCAAATTTATACATTGACAATCTAACCCCCACTGTGATAGAATTCAGAGGTGGAACCTTTGGGAGGTGATTAGGTTTAGATGAGATCAAGAAGGCGGGGTCCTCAAGCTGAAATTAGTGCCCTCATGAGAAGAGACCAGAGAACTTGCTCTCTCTCACTTTGCCTACTGTGTGAAGACACAGGGAGCAGACGGCCATCTACAAGCCAGGAAGAGAGCCCTCCCCAGGGAACTAGCCTGCCGACACCTTGGCCTTGGACTTCTAGCCTCCAGAACTGCAAGAAATAAATGTCTCTTTTTTTAAGTCATCTAGTATATGGTATTTTGTTATAGCAGCCGAAGCTAGGACAACAGACAAGCTGGGATTTGAGCAAACCCTAAGGAGAAGTAGCATTTTAATAAACAAAGGGACATTCCAGGCCTGGGGAGTGTTTCCTTTTAACAACATATCAGTTCATAGATTTGTAGCATGTTAAACAAGTTCC
Source organism: Desmodus rotundus (assembly GCF_022682495.2). NCBI lineage: Eukaryota > Metazoa > Chordata > Mammalia > Chiroptera > Phyllostomidae > Desmodus > Desmodus rotundus. The sequence goes on from NC_071390.1 coordinate 112,139,171, forward strand.
AGGTAAAAACAGAATTTAAGAAAAAACAACTTAAGACCAACAAATATCTGTGTTGCTCTTTAAAGATACTCAGAATAAATCTAAAACATATATAGATTGAGAGAGGTGGGAATAATATATCTACAGAAACCAAAACAAACAAAAGAAAGAGATAGTACCAAGTGCAGCCATCTTTCTATAATATTGGAGGGAAATCTTTGTTAAACCCCAAGTTTCCCTGTGGGAAACCGGAGTTGCCGATGGTGATTTGCAGGTGTACACATATCCCCTTGTCACAGACTGTCCCCCTCAGAGAAGCACCTGTAAATGACATTTTTTTGACTCCATGATTTTAGTTCAAAACAGCTCAGTTTGACAAGTTAAAACATGAACTTTCCAAGTGCCAACAGTGTAAACTCAACTTGGGATCTGAACATTCTGGTGATGTTTTTCTGCCTCTTACATCATTATTACCAGGAAAAAATCTCTGTGTTCAAAAGTTAGCCGACAATTGAGTTCATTATGCCAATGGCAAAAATAGCAAGCATGTTCTCCCACAGCGGTCCTAGTTCTGCTCTCCTGGACGGGTTTGAGATCATGACCTTGGGAAATGCGCCTTAAGACAAGGAGGGACCACTCACTGGCTCTCGACCTTGGCCACAGGGAATCACCTGGGATCCTTTTAAAACTCCTAATGCTCGGGACATCTGGGAGTTGGACTCAGGCATCTATGTATTTTTTAAGTTGCCAAGGTGATCCCAATGTGCAGCTAAGGTTCAGAGTCACCACTTCATTTGTCTGGGGGCTTCAACACTGCACCTACGTTAGAATTACCTGGGGAGATTTTACAAAACACTGATGTCCAGATAACACCCACAGAGGGGCTGATTCTACTGGTTGGAATCAACACCATTTAAAAACTCCCCAGGGGATTCCACCAGGCACCCAGGGTCAAGAATTACTGTGGTTACTGATCCGTATTTGTCACCGTATTCACACAGTTCCCTGCTGGGAAAATGTTGATGAAAAAATCAGAGCGAGGCCTTCGGTAATACCAAACCCCAAAACCGAAGGGCTAAACACAACCCCCAAGATGGTAGAGAAGTTCATCTCTGACCACGGCTTTCTGAGTCAAAGGTATTCTGAGATCAGTTCATCAATTTACACTACATAAACTAAGACTAAGCACAAATCAAAGATTATGAGGAATCTTTGATAAGGAAGTTCTTCATTACTCAGAATTTTCAAGTTCAGAAATATCAAGCTTTCAAAAAGTTTGTGTTGAGCTCTTGTTCAGGCTGGAGAGAAAACAGGATTTTTTGCTCCTCTTCCCTCCTCTGTACTGATAGCTCCCAATTATTGAACTGCCTGATGTTCCATCAACCCTTAGTTTTCAGCATGTGCAAAGTTGAAATTGTCCCCTCACACAGGGTCACTTCAGCCTCCCACTTCACTGTCTCCTAAGTGGCCCCACAATGTCTTTCTCTGCCGAAGCTCAAAGCTTAGAGACCCTTTCTGTCACTTTTTTTTTTTTTGTATCAAGTTAGAAATCGCAGGATGTAAATTCTTCCCCTCAGGTGTAATGTCCATCCTTTCCTCTGCATCTCTCCAAACCGTGCTATGCTAGACCCCCATTCTCTTCCACATGTGAATTATTGAACATTATCACCCATATTCTCCTGCCCTTCTCCTCTCAGTAACTTTTATCCATCACGACGCACTCAACTTGCTTGAGCAGACTTTTCATCTTGCCACTTTCTTGTTCATAAATCTTCCTTTTCAAGACATCATCCATCCATTTATTTGACACCATTTTCCAAATTTCATATTTGCAACTCTTCCCAGAGGCATTTCCTTCTTTATTTTTTCACTGAAGCCTTGAATTGGTCCACTCTCCCTTCTGCTTACCCAAGTCCTACCTATGCTTAAATGCCCAATAAATACAAAAGCCACTGTCACAAAGTGCCCTGGCTTTAAAACTCAGTACAAGAATTGAAATAAGCTGAACTTAATACTTGGTGTCTAATCTCCAAGTAAATCATAAACTGCACTTTAAGTTTGAGACAGAATGAGAACAGCCAGGGTGTTGACACTCATTTCCACTGGAACCGCCCATGTGACGTCCAGTTCTGCTGAGACAGAGCTGGTGACTCCTGTTAACCTCAGTGGCTGCTTATTCCAAGCAAGTCCAGAGCAGCAGGAAGCAGGAGAGAGCTATGCTCCAGAATAACTGGGCCCTAGAAAGGTGGTACATCCTGAAAACACACTTAAAATAAAAGACTTAAAAATTAAAGAAAAAGCACAGCTCCTTCGCCTGAGCGGGGCTCCTTCTCCATGAAAGATAGTCGAGATCCATGAAGCCTATAAGATATCATCATAAAGTGCAAGACTGGAGCATTTTATGACTTCAACATTTATAAGGAAAACAGAAATTATTAGCTGATAGAAGTTCATTTTACAGATCACTACCTTTACACGGAATCATTTGGACTGCTCCTCCTAGGATGAAGAAGTTTCCAGAATGGCAATGTCCACGGAGTTTCTGCGGAAACTCAGATTGCAGAGGTGACGGTGTCCCACATGGCAGGCAATGACTAGCAGTCTGAAATTATGCTGTGGCCCAGCATCTCATGAAAGGGCAGGGGCCTCTCCCCATAGGCTGCGTGTCTCTGTTTCCATTTTCAATTTGGGGCCTGTCAGGGTATGCAGGCCAGGGCAAATTATTATCTCCTTGTGATGTCAGATCTTTGTAGGATTTTTGTTTCTTTTTGATACTGAATCACCCAGGGTTGTATATGGCTGTTTCTATTAATAAAAAGTGTTCTGCTGAGTTTGATATATTTCTTTTCATTATTTTCAAAAGAAACATTGAATTGCTTTTCTGGAGAACGGTTTTCAATCCCCTTCTGCATTTTCCTTGTGTGTACACCATTGTCATTGAGGTTACAGAGCTTGGGAGAAAAAAAAATTCAAGAATAGAAGCGGAAGTCATGTTATGAATAAAATTTACGCAGCAATTTTTTCCCCACAGAGCACAGCTCTCCTGGCACCCCCTGCATCTGAGAGTGTGTCGTCTGAGCTGTAGTTACGCTGTGCGTAGTCCAATCACAGCACCTATTATTCTGCGATGTCATTTCAGTTCTGGCCTCGCTCTCTCCCACTAGACGCGCATCTCCTTTAGGACAGGAACTGTATCATTCATCTCTGTATTTTCATTGCCTACGACGGTGCTCAAGAAATGTCTGTGGAATCAGGCAGAGATACAATTATGGGCTTTTAGACATACAGGAATTGGAACTTATATTTATTTAAAGACTAAAGAAGAAACAAAACTATGGTGAAGTGTAAAGAAGATGCTGGAATACAAACTATTCCTTGAGGAAAAATATTAGAAATGGTTATAGGAAAATTTGAGATACCTCATTTATTTATTTACTTCTCAGAAGCATGGAAGGGTCCATGCAAGAAGAACTAACAAGACAGGGAGCTTCTGTGAGGCCTGGCTGAGAAACTCTACACACACAGAGTGCCTTCCTCTGGGGACACTTCGGGGGCAAAAGTAAAGGGGCCTGAATATCTTCAGTCAAGCAAGGAGATTGCCACAGGAGGTGAACCAGTGAGAATAGTTTAAAAGTTTAAAAGTGGAAGGGTTAGAATTTTTTAAATTCTCAAGTTTGTCCATGTACAAATTGTAGATTTTACTGAGATTAAATAAAACTGGCTAAATCTAATGAACTTTTTGGCACCAGAATAAACAATGCGGTAGCATAAAAATAGATATGCTAGCACTTCCCCAAAGGGAAACAGAAATGGATTTTTTTGTTTGTTTTTGTTCTGTTTTGTTTTGTTTTGTTTTTTGCAGGAGCTGGCTTGGAATGCCCCCTAAACATGCAGAATTTGAAGTATCTAAGAATTAATTTTACATAGTTTTTGAGGGGTACAGACTCTGGAGTCAGATGACTCACATATAAATCTCGTATTTTCTACTTGCCCGCTGTGTGACTTTGCAAAAGTTTCATCTCCCTGTACCCAGTTAATTCAGAGGAAATATGTGGCCCTATCTCATTTATGAGATTTTTGTGGGGATTAAGCAAGATGACGCAGAGTAAGTAGTGCACAAATATTGGTTCTTATACTAATAATCACCCTGCTTAGGGTTGTTGTAATTCATGTTCTGCGTAAGACCATTGGACACTATTTGACGGTTCCATGTTGAGAAAGCTGAGAAAACTGCTGATGTAAATGTGACCCTTTAAATGTAAGATCGACACTGGAGGGGGAGAAACAGGTCTTGCGTGTTCAAAAATGAGAGGTTTGATGGAGCATGAATTTGATTAATCTGATGATGAGTTGATTTTATTAATAAAACATTGTTTTCATGCAAATGTGGAATTTCAGTACAATGGACGAATACAAAGAATTAAGAGGCAATAAATCAAATAATTGTTACTTAACATCTCCAGATTAAGAAATTATATGTGCTTTTAGTTTTCTTCTTCATACTTTTTATACATTCCACATTTGTTGTCAAAATAAGATTCTGAGGGACAGGAAAATGAATTATGTTCAGATCACCTAGCTTATCTCAACAGAGGTTGGAATTTTTCTCTTCATTTACTAGAATTTTTCCATTAATTACTAGATTTTAAGACTGTTATCTCTGCAGGAATGAATTCTCATATTTTATGTATCAGACATCAAAATTCCCCAACAATATAAGTGCCAACTTGATAACCAAGACCTTGGAAATGTCCCAAACATGTTCATTGATTCACCTGGAAAAATTACTGTGTTTTTCTATACACATTCGTTGCAGTAAGTGATATTATTTATAGTATCTAGACATGACCACATTTATATTTTGTGGGTGCTTTACAGGGAGAAACATATCTGAGCTAGTCAATTAGAAAAAGATAAATTCAGATTGCATACTGTAGACTCAAAACTGTCATTGAGAACTTTGTAAGGACCTGGTATAAGCTAGTAAGTCTTTTCATAGAGCTGTATGTCAGGTAAGAAACAGCTCTTGCAGCATAATCTTAGGTTCCCGTGACCTGGATATTAAAGACCACTTTGATAGTCCCATTACCCAATAATTTGTTCTAAGTAAACACTGTCCCATTAGATAACCTTGAAGTTCTTCAATGTTCCTTAGTCTTGTCTCTTACTATATCCATGTTGATAAAATGTGACTATGTCATTTTACGATACAAATTAATAATATGCCTTTACACAATAACAAAGTAAGGCTTATTTCACTTATAACCAAACACCATTTGTTCCATTAATTCTGTGCATAGTTTCCACCATGGAAAGTATGAATGGAAGGATGTGGGTCCAAGGTGAACTATGGGCAGAAAAGAAAAATGCCTGAGGACGACTGATAATAGATTGAAGTCCAGCTTAAAGATTCCATTCTCTGTGATGGTGTGGCTCTAAACAGTAAACAAAGATGAACTTCTGTGTTTGAACTAAGAATTTCTCAACATGAAGAAGGCAATTGCCAGCACCAAAACTATGCTTATCTCCTCCAAGCTCTGTCATTGTGCCGCAGGCCCCCGCCTAGTGCTCCACGTGGAATTTAAGATGTAACTCTGCTCTCCCCACTCTCCATGATTTCATTAACCAGGCAGTTGTGACATTCACATTTTCCCCTCGAATCATAAAGACACTGAAATGTAAAAGTATGAAAAACCTAAAATGTCCTGTGCTTAAATTTCACTCACAAATCCCAGTAATTCCCTCTTGACCTACATATTTTGACGAGTTGACCAGTCTGCCCCCCAGAGTAGCTAAACTGAAGGACATGCCAGCATCATATTTATTAATTCTACTCAATCATTCGGAACAAAGAATATTAATAAAAGGTCATGTAGTTAGTGAAAAAAGGGTACAAAAAAAAGGATTGGTTTGTTAATAGATTAGTGCTCTGTGGTAATGGAATGGCAGAAAATGCTGAAACGGAGGCAAAAGGCAACGTGAATGACACATGAAGGGTTCAGAATCCAAAGAGACTAAAATGGACTGAAGTGTTTGTGTAAAGGAAGTGCGAGGATAAAGCACACCGATATTGTGGCATGACTAATAAAAGGTCAGTGAGACACCAGGCACCTGGGAGCGTGTAAGGAACTGGGAGACCTGGACTTCAGTCCCAGCCTGGCCCTTTCACTGCGTTTGCTTATTCGTTGCCCAGGTCATGCAGCTCTCTGCTCCTCTGTTGTTACACGCTTTGCAGGGAGGTAAACCTGGAAGGCAGTAAGCTAAGGAAGGGCACAGCTGTTAGTAAATCTGGCATCTCCCTCAGTAATAAGTCCTCTAGAAATGACACCCCTCCACCATGGAGTTAGCCTCAGAAGTCATGGAAAGATTGGAGGGGGGCGGTGTGAGCGTTATAGTTCACTGGAAGTACTCTTACTAAGATCTCCATCCATGCGCAGCAGGACCACAATACACTGCACGTGGAGGTTCCTTTTGAAAAGTACAAAGAACGGACTCCAGGAAAAACCATTACAAAGCTTTGTCAGCCTCACTGGCATGGACGCTTCTCCATTCTCCTCCTTGGACTAACTGCCACTTTAAGTCATCTTAGAAAAGAGATCCAATTATTTAGGCACATTATTTCATTCATTCATTCACTCACTCATTGGTTCCTTACTCTTTAACATGAGTGAGTATCAAAGTTACTCTCTCAACCAGATAATACCTGCTTTTAATTTCTAACTATGGAGTTAAAAGGTTTTATGCTCCATCAAAGGCATTTCTGACAACAAGCAGATAAGGGAGTGGATTTTAGGAATTCTTAACGTAATAGTAGGTATAAGCCTGACTCTTAGGATGAATTGATTTACTTTTTGTCAGGGGGTATGGGGAAATAGAAATAAGAAAGAATAGCCTATAATCTTTTTTTTTTCCTCCTAATGAAGATATTCTGGCACCCAAATGGCTCCGGTTGACCTAATCTTAAAAGTTGCTCTAGGCAGAAAGTGTGTGTATCTGGCTTTGTATCCCAACTGAAGCCACCCAGCATCCCTCCAGAGGACTCCTCTCGATTCTGTCATTTTCTTACCATTTACTTTCTTAACTTTTAAACCCTCTCTCTGTCATCGGTTTTCCAGAAATACATTCTGTGTTTTCTAGCATAATTGGTTGTTTTTAGTTTGTATTAAATTACATGTTTTTGCCATAATCCCTTCCTTTTTCTGATAACCTATAACAATCACTGTGACATTTGTATTTTCCCCACTTCTATAATTAAAACTTTTGAGTATAAGAGAAAAGCAGTAAAATGCAATTTCTTCAGTTATAAAGGCATTCCCATTTTTAGCTCTATTTAACTGAATATCTGTTGAGAAGCTTTTCATCCTCATTCTGTGAAGGGTTCAAAATAATCATGCCATCCATTTCTGCCCTCAAGGAGGTGAAACGCTGACCAAGCCTTGGTATGAACCAACACACACATAAAAAGATATATTAACACCCATCTCTTCTTTGTGATTGAAATTAATTATTGACAAGTAACAGGCCTCAAACATAGCTAACGTCATGACTTCAGGCCAACAGCGCAGTGTGAATTAATACAGCACTGTAAGAGGAGAGTTATGAAAGTCACCCAGAGCCCGGCCAGCGACATATCAAATCCATGCATGGAGCTAGCCTTGTTCAAACTTCATTCCGGCACTTTGTAGCCCACTTTGCCGAACTGCTTGTGTTTCTACACTCACTGAACCAATCACAAAAAGTCTGGAGTGAGTTTTTGGTTTTGTTTGTTATTTGAGGGGCAAGTGGTCTAGGACTAGAGGAAGTAATGATTTTGAGATAACTGAGAATTCCTCTTTAGGATAAATTATTGTTAATAAGGCTAGTGTTGTTGGTAAGACATTAAAAAAAAAAAAACAGCCCAATGACTTGCACACCTTTGGTGGCTGAGAGGTCCCTTCAGATGCCAGGACACCATTGGGAGTGCTTAGGGCCCCTAAGAGACCAGGTATGAAGTGTCTCTTAATCTGCAAGCATTGGATAAAATCTAAGAAAGCTATAATAAAATCAAAAGAGCAATAGGACTGAAAGAAACCTCTATAATGCATCTGCTCTGCCTTCCTGCCTGGAGGGATGCTGACCTGAAACCGTGCCTGAGAGCTGAGTCCCCACTGTGCAGGTCTTCCGTAGCTGCACGAATTGCGCTCCTCCAGCACCACAGGCAAGTGGGCATTGCCACTGGCTGCTGATGTTTGCCTTTACACCTTTAGCTCTTTCCTCTACAGCTTACATAAACTTCTTTACTTGTCTTCCATGGAGATAATGGACTTGTGTCCACAGCTCCCTATACTCCAACATGTTTTAGGCTCCATGGAGCAAAGTTACTTCTTAATAGTTTTCTCTTTGATGTGGACAGTTCACATTCATTTCACTTTTATTTAATAAATCCAATTTTCCAACACTGGAAATAGAGCTGACTCACACCTTTAACATTGTTTTGTTCTCAGAAAGGGAGGTTTAAATGTGAGAGGTGACCCCCAAAACCGAAATATTTATAAAAAATTGTGTATTTATTCTTATATGTTTAAATTTTGGTCACCTTCATAGTACTCTCCATTTGATGCAATACACCAATTGAGATGTTTTTCCACTACTCAAAACAGTTTCTGAACTTCTCAATTTTGATGCCTTTTAGTGCTTCTGCCATTTTTGTTTCTCCTCTTCCACATTGGCAAAATTTTTGCCTTTAAGGACTTTTTTCATCTGGGGAAACCAAAATTTAAAAAAAAAGTTACTCAGGGAAAGATTGGGTGAATTAGAAGGGTAGGGCATGGCGGTCATGCCATTTTTGGTCAAAAACTGTGGAACATTTAGCACAGTGTAGGCAGGTACTCTCATAAATCATCCATCATGAAATGGTCAAACTCATTGAAACAGTTTTAAAAAAAATTCAGTAAAGCTGAATGCAGCCTCTCACAACAACGCCAGCTGGTACACTGAAACAGATGGGTTCCTAGAACACTCACCTAAGTGGGGAAGCCTGTACTACAAGGGGCCTGCCCTCCAGAAAATAATTCCATTTTTTCTGGTGTCTGCAGTATTTAAGATGTTTAGGGGAACATAGAGTTTAAGACAAAGTCCATATTCTCCTGAAATTTATAATCTATAAAAGAAGATTGGCAAGTAATTATAGTGCTATGGAAAAAATCCCCCAGTGATTAATCAAGAGGAGATTCAGAAAGGGAATAAATTTTTTAGATATATAGAAAGAGGTGAGGAGAAAAAAAAGAGAAGGACTAATACCATATCTCAGACATCACTGAGCACGGCTCATTTCCCTGTGGCATGGCCCGGTTGCCTGGGAGCGGCCAAGACTTAGAATTGGACATGTCACCTGGGGTGGGACAGCCACTGGGGAAGAAGAGCCAGAATCTGGTGCTGGAAAAAGTCTGGCCCAACAGACAAAACATGATGTGTGGAGAGAATTGGAGCTATGCTTAAATGGTAATCCAGACTACCAGTCTTGGGGGTATGGAAGGAAGGAAAAGAGGTGGCATAGTAAGAGGAAAGGGGGAAACTGACATAAAGACAGAACAGCAGTGATGAAAAAGCAAGAGGTGACAATTAGAGGCACCAATTTGAAAAGTCATTGGAATTGGGAGGGAAGCCACTGAGGTTCTCAGATCCAATGTAAGATCTAAAGAATGACATGAACAGCAAAGATGTCTTGACATGTATATCAGGCATAAATAAGGGCACCACATGACCCTGGCCTGCGTGCCTCATTTGGTCGGGCAGCATCCTGCAAGGCAAAAGGTCCGGTTCAATTCCCGGTCAGGGCACGTGCCTGGGTTGCAGGCCTGGTTCCCTGTTGGGGTGTGTGCAAGAAGCAACCGACCAATGTTTTTCTCCCTCTCTTTCTCCCTAACTTCCCCTCTCTCTCAATAAATAAACAAAGTCTTAAAAACAAATACGGTCATCACGTGTGTGTTAGCTCACCTACCCTTCACAACAGTATTATTGAGGGGGTGCCACTGTTGCCATTTTGCAGTTTAGAAAACCAAGAGTCAGGGAGATTAGGTGACATGCCCGAGGTTACACGGTGGTTTGTGAAGAAGCCCGGGCTTCAGCACCGCCTGAATATTTGTAAGGAAAATATTTTCCTGAGGGCCGGTGCCTTCTTTGCAACCCTGCCATAGGTCTCAGCAGAAAACAATGAAGTAGGTTTCCCCTTTCCAAGCTGTACTGAAAAGCATATCACAGTTCCAGAACTGCATTTTGTGTCCCACATTTCAAGTGCACACAGGAAAGACAGAAGCATAAGGAAAGGGAGGGATTGGGAGAAACACCATCTTGCTTTCAATATTTCCCCTTTGAATAAGATATTTTGTCTGAATAAAAAGAAAACAAAAAGAAGACAATGAAAACAACAGAATGGGGCACTGAAATGCCAATTCGCTAAGCAACGCTAGAATGAAAATAAAGAAGCGAAGTTAATCCAAAGAAAGGAAAAGCAGTTGGGAGCCCTAAGAACATAGTCACCTGCCAAAGTAACCAACAGCTTTAACCACTAAAGAAACTTCTCTGCTTGTAGGGGAGGGGAAAAAACCTGCCCAAACCAGGAAGTTACAGAGGGAGAGAAAACAAACAAACAAACAAACAAAAAACTCCTGGAGTAAAAAAGAAAGGAAAAAGACAAGGTGAAAAGTGGTCTTTGACTGGCCAGGTTAAAGTGGAACACGGTGTCACACTGACCCAAAGAAAATTAGGAGAGAAAGATGTTGAACCTGCTCGCATGCATGTCCAACCCACCACAAGGCAGGCCCTCACTTTGCTATAGGAAAACCACAGTTTAGGCTCAAATGTGTTGATGTGAATTTCAGTTTTACCAGGTTAAGAAAAGAAATAACTATCCTCTTTCTAAAAAATGCATGTTTTTCTTTTTCTTGTTCTTTTTAATTCTTTTTTTACAGGTGAAAATTTTACTTCCTATATAAAATTTGGGATTGAAATCTGTAGAATGACTTCATAATTTTCCAGCAACTTTACGGTTTATAAAACTTACTTTTCTTGGTAGACATGTACCAAGGTCTCAAATGTATTATATACATATATTTATATTCAGGGATTTGAAACTCTGACTTTTTTTTTAGTGACCAGGACCATGTTTCAGCTGGGCCAGCAATTTCAACCACTTTAGGGACCCATGCAAATTAACTCTGCAATGGCAGTCAGTGCTGATCATCAAGGCCAACAAGTGACCCTATCAGCTGTATGTCAATCTGCTGTGGAAGTAAAAGCTATTGACAAGCTACTGCCCAAAGAACTGTATATTGGCTCAGTTATAACTGAGAAACATGGAGCATGAAAATAAATGGAATTCACAGAATATACAAAGCACCACACTGAATCAACCCAAGGATCCATCTGTCTCATGATTCAGCATTCGCACACATTCTAACTTCTGTGGGGGCAGGGGCACTGTCCCTCCAGACACCATCTGTAACTGGCTACACACCCGCACCTCCACCATCACCCAATAAAGAAGAACTCAGCTCTCCCCCAAACCTTGCCCCTACCGTCCAGACTTGCCTACTGAGGTGGCAGATGATCAAACACCCCTCATCTGTAACCTGCCCTTTTACACTTGAAGTGGCTAAATGCTTTGTCTGAAACTGGGGCCAATACCCTTAAGCAGAGGTATTGTCAGCATATTTCTGGATGTGTAAGTTAAATCTATGCTTTACTCCAAAGTCTTTAATGTTTTTTTCCTGAACTGTCATGTTCTCCTAATATATCCTAGGCCTTTACTTTCCCAGTCCTCTATACCGTACCATTGGCCCACTATTCGCCCACACTCACAACAAAGTGACCTTCTGAAATCCAGACTGCATGGTTTCACTCCTCTGCATAAGTGAGGAGTCCACTGGCTTCTATTGCCTATTACAAAATAGACCTTGTTTTACCAGGGCTCGCAGTCCATCATTATTGCACCCCAATCTATGTCACAATTTGCTTTTAACATTCTTCCTTATGAATCTTCAAAGAAACACACCTGTTAACACCTCTTGCAATGTTTAAATCCTACTGCATCAGTCAACTTTTCCATGAAGCGTTTACAGGACTCTCCAAACAAAAACAATCCTATGGTCCTGTATGTTCTCACAGTACCTCGAGCATTCTTTTATTCATGGATTTCACAACTACTACTGGAACAGCTACTATGGGCCATGTGCCTTTCTAAGCACTGAGGATACAGCATTCAACAAAATTAACAAAGTCCCTATCTTCAGGGAGCTCCCATTTGAGTGGAAGGAAACAAACAATAAGCAAGTATGAAGAAATTATACCTCTAAGGGCAAAAAAGATACTAGAGAAAAGTAGTACAAGAGAGGTAGAAGAGCAATGAGTAGAATGGGGTATTGTGATTTAAATTAGGCTGACAAGGGAGGACTTCATTAAGAGGTGACATTGAGCAGAGACTTGAAGGAAGCAAGATTAAATCACTCAGAATGTCAGAGAAAAAGCATTCCAGATGGAGGAGAACTTAGTGCAGAAGCCTTGAGGTGAGAACTTACTTGCCAGTTCTAAACCTCTCCAGGAGGGCAGTGGGCTGAGTGGAGTGCCAAAGGGGAAAGTGGGGGGAGATTAGGTTAGGAAGGTAATGGGGAGAGGGAGCGGATAAGGCAGGTGCTTGCAGAAGAGACAAAGGGCCGGCCTTTTTCTCTGCATGAGATGAGAAGCTTTTGGAGCACTTTGAGCAGAAGCACCAAAATCAGACTTATATGAAAGAATTCCTCTATAGAGAACAACTGGAAGAGAAGACAACAGCAGATGCACGGTTGGCAGTTAAGAAGGAAGTCACTGCACTTGTACAGGTGAGAAATGTTGGTGGCATAAATAGAGGGAAGGGTGGATAAGACAAAAAGGGTCATAATCCAGATGCACTTTGAAGATAGGTTTCACTAATGTGTTGAATGCAGGAGTCAAGGATGACTTCAAGATTTTTCCACTTGGCTGACATGGAGAATGAAGAAATCGCCATGGAGATGAAGGAGACTGGGAGGAACAGGTTGAAAAGGGAGGAGGAGGAAGAATCAGATCCTTTTTGTACAAGACATAGTTAAGATGTCAATTAGATATCCTAGTGGACAAAAGGACTCGGCAGTTGGATATTCAAGTTCGGAGTTTAAGGGAGAAGTCTAGCTCAGAGATATACATGGGGTGGTTCTCAGGTATTTAAAGCCATGAGATTGAATGAAGTCACTCAGGGAGTGAATATGTAGAGAGAAGAGAGATCAAAGGACTGAGCCCTGGGACACTCCAATATTCAAAAGTTGGGTTAGTAAAGAGGAGCTGAGCGTGATACCCTAGATCTCATGAAGCAAATTTTTCAAGGAGGAACAACCGTTAGAAATGGTCCAAGCACTGTCAAGTAAGGTTAACCCTTCCCTGAAGGTCACTGATAACCTTGAGAAAACATTATGGTCAAATGTGGAGTCAAATCCTACTGGGAACTGCTTTAATAAGGAATAGCGTGGTGAGAAATGAAGACGGTGATTGGAAAAGATGCTTTCAAAGAGTTGTGCTATAAAAGAATGCAGGGAAACAGTGGGGTCAATGAAAGGAGTTTTTGTACAAAAACATATTTCAGCAACTTTGATGATAATGGGAAAGATTCAAAGAGAGAAAAATTTGATAATGCAAGAGATAGGTGCTGAAGTGATGCTCTTCAGTTCGGCAGAGGAATGTGATCCAGCGTGTAACAGAAAGGTCGGCCTTACAGCGGATGAGAAATAGTTCATCCCTTTTGTCCAGGTAGCTGTGCTGGTGGGGACACTAGCATGTTCTTTTATGATCATTTTTACTTTCTTAATATTTTAGGAAGCAGGATCACCAGCCAATGTGTTGGGTGAAAGAGGAGGTGGAAAATGGTCTAATAGAGATGGCAGAGTGAGTGTGCAAATGCTAAAGAAATGGAGCAGGGCCCCCTTCACACTCCCTAGAGGCTGTGAACTTAAAGAGAGATCATCGAGCTTCGTTTATGCTCCCTAACCACCTCCTCCCTCTCTCTCTCCCTCTCTCTCTCTCTCTCTCTCTCTCTCTCTCTCACACACACACACACACACACACACACTGTATTCAGGATTCAGGTTAGGTGTTCATCTTATTGCCCTCACCAAATTCTAAGCACTTGAAACATATGTCTTCTAATCATTTTTGAACTTCCAATACCTAGCAAAGATGCCTGGTAAATATTTGTCAAATCATGATTACATGAAGGACCAAACACACACAAAAAGGACACAGCCCTGTTCCTCCCATCTAGAGGCTACATAAATCAGGCTTATGAGCATCTCTAAGTTAAGGCATTGTTATACATAGCATCCTAGTTTTCAGTACACAGAGCACAGTGCTGTACTTAGTAGGGCTGAATAAATATTTGAGTAACACGTGAGTGAGGGAAGATTTTCAGGCTCTTTTATAGATTCCTGTGTATTAGTAGACCCAAGTTCCCAAGGTTTTCCCCAACCTAGTCAGTAAAATAGCCTGATCTTATTCTTCATAATAACAATAGATTTTTAAGTTTTGAGGTCGGCAAGTACAACAAGACAAGCTCCAGAGAAAAAAACTATTTCCCATGACTTATGATCATTCCCAGCCCAGTTTGCAGAAAAGTAACCTGAGGCACATAGAGGCCATACAAATGCAAGAGTCAGCAATCTGAGCTCTTGCTTAGAAGTTTCCAGATATAATCTATAGGATGCTGGCCCTCAGTTTGCATTTGAACAAAGGATAAAGGTCAGCAGATAAAATACAATTTATTGTTATAACTGAACTTCCCTAAAGAGAAATAATATTTTCTCCCAATACTGCTATGCGTGTTTACTTATTTATTCAAAACCTCATTCCACTAACAATTTGAGGAGACATGCAGTGTGATATTTTCCATGAAGAGAAAAAAGTGTTCAATCTCACAAGCTCCACAAATCCCATCAGGGTCCTGATGCCGTGGATATTTGTCCAGCTTGCTATATTCATCCTGTATTAACCCTGCTCACAATCATCAAAATCCCCCTTTTCCCCTTTTCTCAGCAGAAGTAAAGCTTCCAACTTCACACCTCCCAAACAGGTGAGGAAAGAGGGACAAAGGAATTTCCATAGCCATAGGTAAGACACAATCAGAGCCAGAGACCCAACTTCCTGAATCAAGCAGACTCATATGCCATAAAAATGAGGGATGTATTTATTGTAGGCCTCTAATTAAGAAAGTATGGTTTTAACATGCAGCCAACAAAGTGTATCCCACTGTGTGCCCATAAAACACGGCTGGCAAATTGGAAGTGATATAATGGCTCAATCACTACAACTGTCGCCACATTAAGAAGATCCAGCTTGAATTTTGCACCACATCCACCTAATGGCACCACGCAAGGAGCAAGGTCAAATAAATATCTAGCCAGCGTTTAGTACGTAATTCACTTAATAAAAACTTATGAGTATATATTATAGGCAAAACTAACATATACAGAATCATTAAAAATAAAAACTGGACTTGAGAGAACCAAGATGGCGGCGTAGGTAGACACACTGCGCCTCCTCGCACAACCAGAACTGACAGAGAATCGAACGGCAAGGGGGACCAACACCAAGGAAACAGAAAATAATCATTCATCCAGACTGGTAGGAGGGGCGGAGACGGCACTGGGGTGGAGAGGACTCGCGTGGCTGTGGCGGGACTGAGACTGGCGGAGTGTGGGACAAATGGCGCAGGCAGTCCGAGCACTAGCAGAACCTGCAGTCCCACATTTGCACAGATAAACCCAGAGGGCCGGACTCAGAGTGGCGGAGAACGGGGCAGGCAGAGTGGCGGGTAGCACCTTGCGGCACCACATTCGCCCACAGATAAACCGGACGAACGGCGGGCAGAGAAGCAGACCACTGCGCAACCAAGGGCTCCAGCTCAGGGAAATAAAGCCTCAAACCTCTGATTGAAAGCACCCCTGGGGGTTGGGGCGGCAGGAGAGACTCCCAGCCTCACAGGAGAGGTTGTTGGAGAGACCCACAGGGGCCTAGAGTGTGCACAGGCCCACTTACTCGGGAACCAGCACCAGAGGGGCCCAGTTTGATTGTGGGTAGCGGAGTGAAAGACTGAAATCCGGAGGAGAGTGAAGCGGGCGCCATTGCTCCCTCTCGGCCCCGCCCCCACGTACAGCGTCACAGCGCTGTGACCAGCATTACCCCACCCCGGTGAACACCTAAGGCTCCGCCCCTTAAAGTAACAGAGGCGCCAAGACAAACAAACAAACAAAAAAATGGCCCAAATGACAGAACCCTTCAAAGCTCCAGAAAAAATACAACTAAGCGACGAAGAGATAGCCAACCTATCGGATGCACAGTTCAAAGCACTGGTTATCAATATGCTCACAGACTTGGTTGAATCTATTCGAAAAACAGATGAAAAAATGAAGCCTATGCTAAGAGAAACAAAGGAAAATGTACAGGGAACCAATAGTGATGAGAAGGAAACTGGGACTCAAATCAATGGTATGGACCAGAAGGAAGAAACAAACATCCAACCAGAAAAGAATGAAGAAACAAGAACTTGGAAAAATGAGGAGAGGCTTAGGAACCTCCAGGACACCTTGAAACGTTCCAACATCCGAATTACAGGGGTGCCAGAAGGAGAAGAGGAAGAACAAAAAATTGAAAACTTATTTGAACAAATAATGGAGAACTTCCCCGATGTGGCAAAGGAAATAGACTTCCGGGAAGTCCAGGAAGCTCAGAGAGTCCCAAAGAAGCTGGACCCAAGGAGGAACACAACAAGGCACACCATAATTACATTACCCAAGATTAAACGCAAGGACCTACATCCAAGATTACTGTATCCAGCAAAGCTATCATTTAGAATGGAAGGGAGGATAAAGTGCTTCTCAGATACGGTCAAGTTGAAGAGGCTCATCATCACCAAGCCCTTATTATATGAAATGTTAAAGGGAGTTACCTAAGAAAAAGAAGATCAAAAATAGGAACAGTAAAAATGACAGCAAACTCACAGTTATTAACGACCACACATAAAACAAAAACGAGAGCAAACTAGGCAAACAACTAGAACATGAGGGTTGTCAATAAGGGAGTGGGAGGGGGAGAGGGGGGTAAAGGTACAGAGAATAAGTAGTATAGATGATAGGTGGAAAATAGACAGGGGGAGGGTAAAAATAGTGTAGGAAATGTAGAAGCCAAAGAACTTATAAGTATGACCCATGGACATGAACTATGGGGGGGGAACGTGGGAGGGAGGGGGGTGGGCAGGATGGAGTGGAGTGGGGGGGGGGAAATGGGACAACTGTAATAGCATAATCAATAAATATATTTAAAAAAAAAAAAAAAAAAACTGGACTTGATCTATGGCTCCAATTTCAGACATGCTTGTAAATCAGAACCACTTGGTTTAAAATTTTGTTAGATGACCATTTTATAAATTTACTAAAATGATGATTTGGGGACAAAGGATAGACAGGATCATCTGGGGCCATATTATTCCTCAATCGTCCCTTGAGACAGTGTTTAATTATTTTTTAATGGTAGTTTAAATGACTCCAGTGCTCATCGACTCTTCCTTAACACTGTTGTCATTATATTAAAACTTAAGGATGGTGATAATGGCAGTGATGAGCACATCACATATGATGAAGTACTTTTCAAGGGACTTTGAAAACTAATTGAGTCACAGTCAGGCTATTTTGTTTTCCACAATTGGCTGGGGTATCATTCATAAATCCCAGGTCCAAAGAGAAAAAGATAGGTCTTTACTGGCCACCACGGTCCATAATCTCTCCTACAGACATTAGAAGAGCTCCGGACCCAGCAAAGCTCTCCCTGCTCTGTTTCTTAGGGGTGCAGCCACTGCACCACCTACAAGCAAAATGGCAAACAACCGCCTGCACCTGCCAACCACTGCTGACCATGCTAAGGGAGAAACACAAATCATTGCTGCTCAGTGCAATGACTGCTGTGCAGAGAGCCAACTCCCAGCGTTAGAAAAGCCTGCAGTCAGAGGAGAATCAAGGATGAACAGGCCAAATAAAATTGTGTTTCTGGGGTCACACTTGGTTTTGAAAGCTGAAGGTATCTTGATTGTATTCAGTTAACCACATGCGGGGCTGCTGCATTTTCTCTGCCATGAAAACACAGGTGTTAACACACCAGGAAGTTGGTAGTTCAGGAGTTGCTCTCTAAAGCCTCCCCTCTGGGACTAAGTGCATCCCTAGCACACCCTCCCACAGTACCTCAAGCCCCATGTAGAGTAGGAAATTAAATAAACAAGACTATTCAGAAAGGACCAAGACTTCCTTATACATATTCATTTCTGGAGAGTGATTCATCCTTTCTGAGATGGGCACTGAGAATGCCCTATAAAAATTCAATATGTCCAAAAGCAGAGCAGAGCCTCTGGAAGGAGCTTCCTGGTGCTAGAAGTCACAAGGGTATGATTTCTATTAATCTGCAAAACTGCACTCATTCATATGAAAGAAGTGGATGGATTTAAAAAATCCATCAGGGTATACTAATATCACAATCCTATTTATTTAGGCACTGTCTTCAGGTTCCAAACAACAATAAGGTATTAACACTAAATACCAATCAATAATCAAGTAATAAATAAGCATCAATTGATCAATATTTATTAAGTATCTATTTGGTGCCCAGAATATTACTTGGTGCTGGAAGGGGATTAAAAATAAATATGAGACATTTTCCCTATCCTTTTTAAGTTTAAAGGGTGCATAACTTACTTAATAAAAATTTTTGAGTATATACTAACATACCCAGACTTATTGGAAATAAAAGCAGGTATCTATCTATAAGCTAAATTTCAGAAATGTTTTCAAATTTCTGTTTAAATCTCCACAGAAATTTAATGTTTTTCCATATGAACACATTAAAATATTTAAAGATAATATTCATATGTCTTTTTTCCAAGCTCAAATTTCTTTAACCACTTCTCATGTGACAAGATTTTAAAAATCATTCCCCATCTTAATTGCCACTTTCTACATATACTTTCTCTTTTAAGCATCTCTTTTAATATGATATGACTCCATGCTTTCGCTCTATGGAATTCCATCTTATTTGTGAAATGGCAGGACTAGGCCAGATTAATATGACTGTATCCTTCCATCACTAAAAATGCTGATTTGAACAAACTTCCCCTGGCCCTAGCTATCTGCAACTAGGAGACCTCCAGGGAGTAGCCACAGACAGCAATGTCTTCAGATCAAAATGCTAAGAAGAGACTAGGATTGTGTGGTAACCACTGTACAGGATGTGGTTTCAGAGAATTTGTCAGGAAGAGAGGTCTTATGATGTACAGTGTGACGGGTGGATGGACTCATTTACAGGGTTGCCATATGTATGATCTGCAGAGGCTCTTGGAGGGAGCGCATTTGGTCCAACTTGGTCTTTTTACTGAGTAGAAATCAGAGACTCGGATGCCAAGTAACCTGTTCAGAAGTAACACTGCAGGTAGCAGATTGTATTTTCCAAAAATATTAGCAGTATTTCTGATCCCACCTGGTCTTTTAAAACCTTGCCACGTCTCCATCAAGAAGTTGTGTCTATTTCCCCTTTCCCAGTGACAGCTTTGACAAGGACATGCTGCATGACTTCTGGGGCCACATAAAAACTGACCATATGGCTTTTGCATAGTTCTCTATCTCTTTATCTCTAGCTATCTCTAGCTCTGTCTCTCTATCTCTCTATCTCTAACTCTTTATCTCTAATGCTAGCTCTAGCTCTAACTCGCCATGCATCTTTGGAGCCCTGAACCAGCACATAATAATTCTGGTATTCCAGAAGCCAGTACACGGGAGACACCATGCGGCGAGACCAGAGACACCTGAGATACCCCACTGTCCAGCTGTTTGAGTCTTCCCAGCACAGCTGACAGAGCTTTCTCAGAAGCTTCCCTGAGTGAGAACCACAAAGCTGATCCCGGAACCACAAGGAGTAAGAATATAGTTATTGTAAGCCACTGAGTCACTCAGTTTAGAGATAATGCGGACACAGGGACCTTCAGGGGACCTGTCAGGGGACAGCAATATCTCTTTCTTCAAAGTCCCTCCGATCTGTACATAGTGTTTAAGTTTCTTTCTCTAGAATTGCCTTGATGTGCGATGATAACAGAATGTGGTAGGACCAAGATTCTGACCGAGAAACTCACTGCAGAAAGTGGTCAGATCGAATGGGAGGTCCAGGCCCTCCGTCGAGGTCTTTTACCTTTCCCGCCCTGACCATTTGCACACAGCACCCTGCTTTAGCAAACCTTGGGCAGCACTGCCCCACCCTAGAGAGGAAGGCACACACGACTGGACACAAGCTAGTCCTTCGTGAATGTGGTGAGGATCACAAGGAAACAGTGGGCTGCACGTTGAACTCGTGATCTCAGTGGAAAGGGCAGGCAGAGTCATTATTAGGTGTTTTAATAAATAAATAAATAAATAAAATTATACTCTGAAGAAATTATCCCCTGCAGTCCTTTAAAATAAAATCACATCTGGGTTCCTGGGGAAACAAACAGTATGCAAGACCACAGAGCTAGAAATGTTACAGGTTTGATTGATTAAATAACTTTGCCAACCTATTATTTACTCAAACCTAAGTGAAATCAAGCAAAGATGTTTGAAGGTATTCAAGCAAAACTAGTGTCCTCAGATTTTTTGCTTTCTTGTCTTCATTCGGTTTTCTGGGGATTTTCGTTAGTGGGAGAGTGAGACCAGGCACCGGCAGCAGGTAGGGTACTCTCTCAGCCGCCCGAGCGGAGGCTGACAGCCGCACAAGGTCGTCTGCGAGCAAAAGAAGGGGTAGAAAATGAATGTCATCTCCAAAGAAAACCATCTGGATCCCGATAATTCTCGGTGGAAAAATGCCTAGGGAGAAAGGGTAACAACAATTCTGGAAAATGGAGTCCAACAATGGGGCTTCTTAAAAGTTATTTTTTAACTGATTGCTGTTCCATTCTACACTGGAAAACTGGGAAAGGTAATTCCTTTGTAACAAGATCAGTTGACATTTTTGCCCCTAAAATCTGGCACTAAGAAGATGATAATCTCGCAAATAGTGCTGTTTCTGGGACTACCAATCAGAGTCTCTCCATAACAAGTCTGGGCTTAAAGCGCCGGGCTACCTGGCGCCGCTCTGGAAAGACCACCGGCGCTTTTTGCGCTTATCTCCTCGATGGGAAACGAGCCGCAGGGGCTGAACAGTGGAATTACCCCCTGGCCAGCAGCCGTGGCTTCTCATCAGGAAAAAGACTGGGACTACGGAAAAAAGCAAAAAGATAAAGGTCAGGAGACCCGCTTCTAGTCTGTGTCCTGACAAACCAGCTGTGTGCCTCTGAGCTAGTTTTTCTGATTCATCGTCTAAAATTGTCCTTACTGGGCTCAAAGACTTTTCCAGTCACGTCCGGCTCTGCAACCACTGCTTCCATGACACATGGTCAAGATGTCTTTACTCTTTCCGTAGTAGCTTTTGTCAAATGTAAAATTAGATTAGGGGCACCCAAATATCTAAAGAGAATATCCCTTTATATCTAAAAGTAGTCCCTGCTGGCCACTACTCTTTGAGAACTCATTCATCTTTGGCAGCTCAGGGTCCCTTTCGCATACGTGATCTGCAAATGCCATTTGTGGCTTCTGTGTCACCCTGTGACCATGAAAGATGTCGTAGCCTTAGCCAGGTGGGCTGCCCACAGGTGCGTTTGGGTCCATCTGCAATGTAGCTCGTCCTATGGCAACCCAAGAAAAACAACAGGCGAAGAGTCTGACATGGGACAGGAATTCACTCAGAAGCTGGGGAGTTAATCAGCTCGTGAAGGGGTGACTCTCCCCAACATGAAACCACACCCAGGTCCCTGGAGTTGTCACAACACTGAGCTCCAGCACAGAGGAGGGGGAGCACTTGGCAGCTGAAGAGAGTCGGGGCCTGTCACAATGAGAGCAAAAGGACAATTATGAGAGTGTGTTTAGAAGGATACAAAGAAGATTTGAATATGGTAAGGTGTGGGTGGGAAGGAGGCTAGCAGAAAAGAAAAAGTCAGGGAGTGATAATAAGGCAGAAAATCAAGAGAATAAAGAAGTGATCGTCATCGAGAAAGAGAAACCATAATATTACAAGAAATAACTAATATAATGGGTGGAGGGTGTAGAGAGGAGAAGGGAAAGGAAAGAAACAGGAGACAGATAGAGAGAGACAGAGACAGTCTCGACCAGTGTTTGACCAAACAACTGGGCTCCATAGCCTAGTCAAGTGGACACATAAAATTAACCATCAGATCCACTGTGCATGAAAAAGCCTTACACAGAGCAGGGACCCAGAGAGCTCTCACCCCTTCCTGTCTCTTTTGGCCTTTATCTCTGTGTCTGTCCATCTCTCTCTTTTTTTTTCCCTTAGATATAATTAACATTTAAATAAGTAGACTTTGAGTAAAACAGACTATACTCCAAATGTGGGGTGCTCCTCATCTAATAAGTCAAAAGCTTTAAAAGTAAAGACTAAGGTTTCCCCCAGAAGACTAGGCTAAGAAGAAGGAATTCTGCCTCAAGACTGCAATATAGCAATCCTGCTGGAGTCTCCATTTCCAACCTGCCAGCTCTACAAACTTCAGATTTGCCAGACCCTACAATCGCATTAGCCAATTTCTTAAACTAAATCTCTCTATACATATGCCCCCTCTTAGTTCTGTTTATCTGGAAAATCCTGACTAAAGTACTATTCACAACTGCCCTGCAAAGAAGGTATCACTGACCCGCCTCATTGATAAGGAAGCTCCAGAGAGTCTACCTTCCCCAGTCACCTCTACCTCCCCCAAGTCTTTCATCTGGGAAGAAATAGCCACTTATTTAAATGCGGGCCTTTCTTACCTCTAAATCCATTGTGTCGTGACCTGGCAAAGTCTTCTGGAGCCATTTCGTCCCATTTGAGGCATTCAAAGCTTTTTAGGAATGTCATTTGGCAACATCTGACCAGAGGGGCAAACAGATTCCTCTCCACAACCCTGTGGCTATGGCAATTATGTAGTCTTGTTTCTAAAGTGGCCCAGTCCCTGGAGTTCAGGAAGGAGCATTAGATACAAAAGAGCTCGATCACTTCACAAATACCAAGACCTAAAAGAAATACCCTACCATTTCAAACAACGGCTTACTCACACTCGGGCAATGCTGTAGCTGAAATTCTGGATCCATTCCCCATTCTGCTTCATTCACTGTTCCCTACCCCAATTAGTATGAGTTCCTATGTTTGGTCGATCTTCAACACTTTATAGTAAGGGGCAAATCTTACTTGCATGTGATGTCACGTTCTAAATTACACACAGGAGTGCAAATCCACAAATTTTGTTCTTTTCTCAACTCACCAGCTTACCCCAGAGTGTAACACCATGCACAACATTAATGATCTTGAACACACAGATCAGTCAGGTGTCTCACAGGAGCTTAAAGAAGGCAGGGGGTTAACCACCAACGGAAGCTCAACTTCAACAGCCTTTATTAACCCTGCGAGCGACTCTAACCACCGCCTCCAGGATATAGCAATGGGACCTGGTTTCCCTCGCCTCTCGAGTACCGCAGAGCTGGTATGTAGGAAGGAAAAACTGTCAGTACACCTGTAGATGTCTCATGTGGCTTTTGCTACCTACCAATGTAATCAAGGTACTGTAATCACTTTTATTCTTGATTTTTTTTTCTCCCAGAAGTAAGTGATTTCTCATGCTCAGAGCTTTTTCCTATGCTCTAAAGAGTCAGTGCTGAATCTTTTAACTATTGAATTATCAAGCAGCATCTTTCTGAGACCTCCAGAGTGAGGATTTTAAAAATCCGGTTAGGCAAACCAGGCTGGTACCCTGAAAAGAGCATGGAAGGTGCAATGCAGAGGTCAATCACTTGACCTCTTTGGATTCCATTCAGTTCAGTCAACATTTATTGACTCCTTCTTATGAACTGGACATTGTGTTGAGTTCCAGAGACATAAAGAATAATGAGCCACTCACTTCCTTGCCTTCAGAGAGCCTAAAGTCCACTGGGGGGTGGGGAGACAGCCGTGTATAAAATCAGTTACAATACTGGTGGCACACCTCAACAGAAGGGCACGTGGTGTACTGGGAAGTACTAGCCGCAGTGACTTGTTCCATCTAGACTGAGTTTTAGAGAATGATTCTCAAGGAAGGGGACACTTCAACAGAACCTCACATGAGAAACAGAGGCTGAAGTAAAGGATTTCCATGTCTTTCCTCACCTCCTTTCAGCTCTGAAATTTGGTGACTTTATGATAAATCCAAGAAATTTAAGAAGCCAGGAACATCCAGAGTCAAGAGGTATTTGAGGGGAGTGGGGTATGTGGGACAAGGAAGCTATACAAACTAATGCCTGCTCAGAGCTGTCTGTTGGACAGAACCCCAAAGTCAGGTAGTTGTCCTATGCAGTCTCCTCCAGACCATGTCAACCTCGTGACCAGGGAGCATATGTATTCCCAAAGCCCTCACTTCAGATGCTGTGCAAGAAGAACACAGGTTGAAATGCTGTCTGCACTAGGGAGCCCACAGCCTGACAGCGGGAAAAGGAAAGGAGGGGGTGGGGAAGCTCTGACTGCAAACCAGTCACCATGTAGAGCATAAGGGAGGTGCCAACAAGGAGCTCATTAGAGGGAGGGAAATGTTTGCTTCCATAGGAATCAAGAAGATTTCATGACATACATGCTTCCAACTAAAAAATTATCAAAAGGCAGAGAGATACCAGGAAGAAAGGAAGAGCATTCTATACAGAACAAACATGTGATCAAAGGGAGGAGGGAAATAAAATAATTTTAGGGAATCATAAGCTAATTTAGGTCAGAGCTATGGAATATAATAACTCTATTAAGATTGTTATAAATATTAATGATTGATTGCCTGATCAGTGTACCAAGAATTCAACTGTCTTATTTCACCCTTTACTTCCAGGTGGGAGGCGGTATCATCCCCACTTTTCAGATGAAAAAGCTAAGGCTTAACGGGCCAAGCTGGGATCTTAACATGGTGTTTCTGGTTCCAGAGTTCACGTTCTTAGTGACTATGCTTGTTTAGGATGCAGTGTGTGATGTCCTGCTGGATAATAGTTGTTTAACCAAAGAGGCAATGGAAATAGCATCACTTTTAAGGAGAGGACTAATATATTTGAGCACATAAATCTGGCAGCAGAATGGAAAATGATCTGGAGCAGAGAAAGACTGGAGATAAGGAGATCTTTGACCTGAATGCTATTGTGATCGTATATATGCAAGAGTCATAAAACGTTCTGGAATGAAACAATAGCAGTGGAAAAAGAAAAGAAAGAAAGATACATGTTAAAAAATTGCGTAGATAGAATCACTAGGACCTAGTTAGTGATTGGATATGGTAAAAGAGGTGAGAATAAGGAGTTTGGAGAAAGTGTGTTTGGTCCGTGTAAGGTTCTAACCCATAACTTTGTTTTAATCAGAACTCCAGAGTCAGGAGTTAAGAAAAAGATAAAAGAACATGAGGACGTAGAATTAAAATGCAAAAACATGTGTACTCAGAAACTTGGGAAGAGGGTTTTTAGCTGCATCTATATTCTGATATTTGGTGTGTCTCCTGACACATGGTAGGACCTCAAAAAGGATTTGTTGAATGAGTAGATGAATGAATGAGTCAGCTTATCTAGATTAAAAGATCTTAGTAGCACATTCTTGAATGGGGGAGTTGGGGCAGCCACCAGTCCCATGAACCTCACATGCCAATGTGATTAATGTTGCTTTTTCCAGAAGTCTTGGCCTGAAAAACTCAACACTGAACACCTGAAGAAAAAAAAATCCCATTGGCAAAGCTTGCTTTTCACAGTAGGAGACTCCCAGCAACATTGCCAAGATCCCGGAGGCCCAATACCTTTCTGACTTAGCAATAACTCCCAAGTTAAACAAATTGCCAAAGAGTTATAAGCTTCTTATTAGTTGGATAGATTCCTCCAATTGCTCTGTTGGCTTCACTTTCTCTGCACACATGTTGGTGAGTTCCATCAATAATTCGTGTGCCTGCAAGTTTGCTCTGCAACTGAGGAACGCTGGCATTTCTGGGTTAGCATCTGCTTTGTGATCTATGGTCTACAATCTCCACTCCCTCTTGCCTTCACTTTGAACTGAAGTGCTGTGTTAAGCAACCCCACTACCCACCACTGAACAAGCTGAGACCTGAGTTTTCATTAGTGTTACAACACTTGCACTTTATCCCAGGCTAACCAGTAACACCAGTATTCAAACTGCAGTGGGACAATAACCACAACAACCCAAATGAAAGCTCCTGTACCACTTCCATGACATCCGGGAGCAAGCATGGCACTGGAGGTAGCTGGAACATGGGTCACAGAAGGTTTAAACAGGAAAGGTATTGGAAAAAGCTGAAAACCATGAAAAACTACTACATTAGCGTTAGTTTTCAGCCCTTAATTTACCCAGCAGGAACTGAAGTAGAGAACTCTCAGGTAAAGAGAGAGTACATATTACCTGAGTAAAGATCAAATTGATCCTTTGGGGAGGGGGAAATCCACTTTAAAAATCAAATTGTCCATTTCAGTTAGCAGCCATAATTCATAAGCTAATATTCAGTCCCTTATTTCATTTTTGAGTTGAGCAAAATTTAGGTACAATACTAACTTTTGTTTCTTCACTGATTTCTGTATAATGTAAGGACAGTGTGATGGTTTCCTTATACCACATGAAATGAAAATATTCCATTCAAAACATTCCTAAAAGGAAAGCTCCTTCAAAGGAATTATAAGCTAGGTTTCCTGTTTTGTTTTCTTTGAAAAGCACATATATCTACAGTACACTGGCTCCACTCTTCATTTGGAGTTATGACAAGGGACCACATGGTTAGTTTCTACACACTACTTCCATTGACTTAATAAGCATCCTACATGAGATTAATAAAAAACAATCATTTTATTAACTACAGTAAAGAGTTATGGAGAAAATGTGAGTCCACCAGATATCCATAATTCCATCTTTTATCCTTAGCAGTGTTATCTTATTTCATCTAGGATTTTTTTTCCCTAGGCACACAAATGAGATCTTTCAGAGGGTGGGCTGAGGAGTAGGAAGACGGAAGAAGAGAAGAGGAGAGGAGAGGCAATGTACCTGTACAAAGTGTACATAAACTAGCAAATTCCATGCAAATGACTGATACTCAGGTCCTCAATCTGAAATAGAGAATGGACTCAGAATGAAGTTGAATGGGTTCCTGGCCCAATGCTTTCTGAGAACCTCTCTCTTCTTCTTCTAAAAAGTACTGTAATTTGGTGAAACAGGACAGTTCCTTGGTAACTGCCACCTGTCACCTGCCTGACCTCTTATTTCTGCAACTTCAAGATGACAGAGAGAGGAATAACCTCCTTGGAGTCTATCCATATTGGAGAAGACTTTCCCTAGAAATACAATGTTTTCTAATTCTCTGTAACCACTACTTTGTAGTAAAATTAACCTGCCACTCTGGGTTCTCTAGAGATTTCATGATTTATACTTCTACATCCAGAAATAGATCCCAATAAAGCAATATTATTTATAACTACTGTATGCCAGACATTAGACAAAGCTTTACTAGTTTTAATGATGTACATTTGATGTAAAAAAGGCAACCTGAAACAAACTGACTGGGGTCATGCTGCAGAAAATTGCTATGATTTTTATTCATAAATATTTCCCCCAGATTTAAAGCAGGAAAAAGGAGTGAGGTACAATCTAAGCCTTGCTTGTGCTTCATTAAGAAAGCTGTCTCACTGTTGTCCACCTCACTTTTCCCACCTAAGAATGTTTGAATATGAAGTGTAATCTCTTAAACTAAAGAATATAAGAAACCCTAGTGGGAGACTGTTAAACAATTGGCACAATACTAAGCACCTTGTTTATCCTAAGTATCAGGAGGCAATTCTGTGGTTTCCTTCAGAGTGAAAAGAAAAATGAGCTCTTAAAATCGGGGGGGGGGAGGGGGAGTTCCAAAGTAATACAAGATGTTAACCTTAGGGGAGACTGGTGAGGGGTGTATTAGAAGCCTGCATTATCTTTTTAACTTTTCTTGAAAACATGGTAATGTTTTACAACTCAGATTTTTTTTTTTAATGGAGTATGGCTGGGAGGAGGGAAGAGTGAAATACGGCTACAGGAGCATCGAAGAGTTGTTTCAAAAATTCGGTCTTAAATGGCAGGCAATAGCCAAGCAATGCCTGATCTGAGATGTGCAGAGGACTTGGCCTTTGGTGACATAGAAAAACAATCTTAGGTTTAGAGAACAGAGAGTTCCCAACATCTCTGCTGGGCAAGGAAGACTTCAATCATTTTGTACAAAGCAGCATGACTTTTCAGCCTCTGCAAGGTGTCCTCTCTGAGCATCCTTTCATTCAAGTATCAGGTATTTTCCTGAGCTCTTTCTCTCCATTTACACATGGTGTTTTGATAAGTCATTCTCTTCCTTTAGCAAACACACCTTGGGGGAGTAATCAAATCCCAGAAGTCACTCTAAGCAAAGATACATGGTACCTATGAATCGCTTCTGTGTGCATGTATATTTTAATCTGTTATTTAAATTGTAAGGTTAACTGGGGAGATGAAAAAAAGAATAGAAGAATTGAAGGCAGTCCCATCAGCTCTGTTTAAACAAAGTTCATATGGCTTGATGCAAGCCAAGATTAAATGTGACTGAGTGCTTCTGTATGAGGAAAAACCCAGACTGAAAAGTAGAAAACTCTCTTGCTGTCCTTTGCCAACCTTTTAAAATAACTACTATTGTGTTGGATTAAAAAGCATTTGCTGAAGATTTTATGGAGAATTAAGCTTATTTGTTATTCTTTTAAAACAGAAAGGAGAATAATAAGGCTGTTAGTCAACATTGTCTTAGAAGATAAAGCTTTCAAGATAGCAGAGGATGGGGTCAGTTGGGAGCTTCCCTGAACCTGCTCTTGATTGACAGCCCTTCAGAATTTCAGCTGCAAACGTAATGCCCCTTCCCCGCCCCCCAATTCAAGGGTTCATCAGTCTTGGTCACTAAGAAGTGGTCTGTTCCAGTGTCCTGTGGATGAGTGGCGTCATCCCCCCTAAGAATTCAACTGTGACCTCACCAATGTACAACACAGAGACCACAGAGAAACAGAGGATGTCGAACTGGCAGTCAGAGAAAAAGGAACTCCAGAATATCCTAAGTATTCTTGATTGATTTGATATTGTATCTGTTGTTTCTTCTTCCATATCTCCATTAAAAAAAAAAAAAGCAAAATGATTCCAGGATGCTTCAGAGCCCCAACGAAAGCCTCATGTTCATGTTGGAGAAAGCGACCTGCTCGGGCAGCAGCCAGAGCTCCTGCTATGAGGGACACTCTGGAAATACAGCTTTGACAACAAGCAAGTCTTGTGGGTGCTCAGCACAGGGCACTCAACAGCGTCTCTTTGGGATAAACTAATTGAGGAGGAAAGGTTGGCACCACTTCTTCCGTTCAGTTCATCCTTCTATCAGTTCATCCTTCCCCTCATGAAGGCTGAGAGAGCTTTCTTCAAACACTGGAAAGATTTAATTCAGACAGCATGATTCTCTGTGCTCTCAGTCAGCTCTTTATATCAAAATGATTCTGGTGTAGACATCAGTCTTGAACAGTGGTTTTCAAACAGGGTGAGTTTGACCCCCACGGGACATTTGGCAATGTGTCAGAACATTTCTGGTTGTGACAACTGCTATTGGCGTGTAGTGGGTGGAGCCCAGGGGTCCCCTCCTGTAACACTCTAGATTCCTCGAGTCCTACGACCGTACAGACAGCCCTGCACCACCAGGCAGTGTCTGACCCACAGGCAATTCTTCCACGGTTGAGAAAACTGTACCCTAGAGGATGGAATGAAAATTAAAGTTTCTATTGTTCCCATAAAAACATTTTTTTTAGGTTTTTAAAACTCTACAAAAGAATGTCCCAGTGTTAAAAAGCCTATGTTTTTGTCATTCTAACATGAATACCAAGATCTTCACAAGTTCCTCAAACAAAATGACTAGCAGATAATACCTGATGGCAGGAAACAGATATTCTACATACAAACCATAATGTGTTTCTCTAGATACTTTCATCAACTAACCCATCAACAATACGTTGGATGCCCAACACTTGGTGAGTCCAGTGCCTGCTACTGTAGAGAATACAAAAAGTATAGGAGGTGATTAGAATCAAAATAAAAAGAGAAATTTCTTATGGAAAATTAACAATATAGAATATATTAACAAGAAAATCAAATAAAGCATACATTTAGCTAAATATTAAAATTGGCAAGTTAATATTTATGTTGTATGTAATTATTTTTTTTAAATTAAAATTTTAATGACAAATAAGTTTAGTAACTGCTGATTAATTTGCTGGGGGGGATACTGAACCAGTGAATGCCTATAAACATTATTTTTAATTTTCAAATTCAATAAATGGGATTCTTTCTTCAAAGTCACTAGAAGGTCACTGAGAGATTGAACTGGCCCAACATTAACTAAAAACAAAGTGATAATTCCAGGACAGTACTCAGAAAAGAAATTTAGCAAACTTAGTTAAATAGGCATAAGTCATTCTTCACAAATCAAAAATTTGGAATTATCCTAAAAAGTATCGATAGTATAGAATTAAGAAACAAAAGTAAAGTCTTTTCAAAGTGGACACAAAAACCCTCTTTTAGGCTTAATTTCACTCAAAAATAAAAAGTAACATTTAATCATTTGTATTTAAAATAGTGAAAGAAGTAAAAAATAAAATGAGATAAAAAGGAGAAAAATCCATTTGAGATAAAAGAATTTCTCGTGGCCTAACAGATGTACTGAACACACTAAACTGAGCTAGAACCACGCTTACAACTTTCCAACTCACTCTTTTCTTCCTTGCATCACTAAGTCTAGACCCTATAATTGCTCTACAAGAGCAGAGGCAAAAAAATGCAGACAACTATAATTGAATAACAATAAAAAAATTTTAAAATAAAATTTAAAAATTTTAAAAAGGAAAAAAAATAATAGTATAGGAAATGGAGAAGCTAAAGAACTTATATGTACAACCCATGGACATGAACTAAGGTGGGGGGAGGATGCTGGAGAGTGGGGGGTGCATGGAAGAGGGGGATAAAGGGGAGGAAAAGATTGGGACAACTGTAATAGCATAATCAATAAAATATACTTAAAAATTAAAAAAATAAAGAATTTGGCAGCAGATAGAGCCTCCAGTCAGGTGAGCGGGAGCTGCACACTTTCCTTGGAAAAGCCTCTGACCAGTAAAGCCAAGCCAGGCTGCCCAAGCGAAGGTCTGGATCCTCGCATGTCCTGTAATGGGACTGGACAGACAATGGTTTGAGGCGCCTTTTTTGTGCTGACACTCTGGCAGATAGGTGACAGATGATAAGCCAAGTCCAAGAAGCACTAGGAGCCATGAATGGTGTTAGACTAATGAAATGGGGTTTCATTGTTGTTGTTGTTTTGGTTCGTCATTCATGTGTCCCTAGCTATCAGGCAGGAGAGGAATGAAAACTTGAGATTGCAGATCTGTAAGCCCTTCACCTGAGATGGGCGCCATCCTTTTGCCTCTGTACTTATCTAAACAGTTTCAAGTTGGGAGGGTCAGCTCCTCATATGCCATCTCTGTAGAAGCGGTGTTTCAGCAATGCCTGGCCCAGACTCACTTCTTGTTTGCCTGCTTACACTCTATTTG
This sequence comes from Desmodus rotundus, assembly GCF_022682495.2. Taxonomy (NCBI): domain Eukaryota; kingdom Metazoa; phylum Chordata; class Mammalia; order Chiroptera; family Phyllostomidae; genus Desmodus; species Desmodus rotundus. The sequence continues at coordinate 112,170,883 of NC_071390.1, forward strand.
AAAACAGGAACAATAGGTGCTGTGACACCAAACACTTTCAGTAGCAGCACTCAGCAATTGTCCTCTCTGTGCTAGACTTGAAAAATGAAAAGCCACAAAAGAAGAAGGACATTTGGTATAACATGAGTCTGTCAGGAGTAGCCCCGCCAACACCAGCCTTGCAAGGAACACTTTTGTCATGAGAGATTAGAACCCCAGGAGCTTGTCAGCTTTAACAGACTATATCACATAGGAGTGAGAAAATTCAAATAAGACTTGAATAAGGATTGAGTCCTGACTTTAAAAATTACACATATACCAGTTCTGACTAGAAGGTATCAACCACATAATATGAAAAATAGAGATATTTATTGAAGAATACACAAGATACAAGAAACATTGTACATAGGACAATGACACCTCAGTCTCCTTCAAAGTAGACACCTTGAGACCCCACACAATTCTCCCAATCACCATAAGCTGCCCTGCCATATTTTCCTGAGTCTCACTGATGGTCTGAAATCTTTCCCTTTCAAAGGTGATTTTAGTTTTGGGAAAAGCCAGAAGACACGGGGCATCAAATCTGGGCTATAGCAGGGCTAAGTCATCTGAGTGATTTGATGTTTTGCCAAAAAACTCTGCACAAGACGTGATGCATGAGCAGGCGCATTGTGATGAAGCTGCCAATCACCAGTTGCCCATAGCTGAGGCCTTCTGAATCATCCAAATAGTTTCAGTGTAGAAATGTTCAAGCTTAACACAAAATTTGATGCAGATTTGTTGCTCTACTCACCCAGTCATTTTGAATGCGACAGCCACACAGTACACGTGCTCAGTCAATGGTGCCTACCATGCATTCCAGTCCACTCTCCTTGGCTGCCAGGCTACATGAATGTCGTGCGAACCATTCTCATTATATCAGCAATGGTTGGAGGTTTTCTGGACAGACCTTGTACATATAGAAAGCAGGCTAAAAGGCATGTACTATAACATTAAAACAAAATACACATATGCATGTATATATACATATATGAAATCTTTTTACAATTTGAAAATTGCCAAAATAACTGGAAGAAATTATGGCTATTGGTTTTTCAGGCAACTATTGCCAGGTGACTTTTAAGAATACAAGATTTTAATACCAATAAAATAAATACTTCATGACCAAATGGTTATCTAGACTATCAGGAACTCTGAGAAGCTTCCAAATTTGTGAAGGCATGGTCTAGAAACAGCTCATGGAAAAAGCTGGACTTGAACAGAGTTGAAAAATTGACAGCAAAAAGTGCACTTTTCATTGTTTTTAATTTTTGTGTTGATCGGAAAAGCCACCAAAATTTCTGTTCTTCAACAAAGAGTTTGGCAAAGCGTTTGGCCTCAGATTTCCCGTATATGCTATGTCACCCCTAATATACCAACTCCTGTGGTTTTACCCTTTTCAATGGCCTGTTTGCCTGGATTTAGTGTGTTTTTATTTGGGGGGGGTGTTGTTTGTTTGTTTTGTTGTGGGAGTGTTAATGCTCCTATTTGGTCAATTTTGACAACAACACAGAGAGGTATGCTTCTGCAAAATCACCCATCAGGTGAAAGGGGCACAGGCCATGGCCTTAATAATAATACCTTTAAGTACTATAACTTTTCATTTACCAAGATTGTATATCATGTAGATCAGTTAACATGCACAGAGAAGAGGGAAATGCTTTGACCCACATAGAGAATCAGATATGTAAACCCTGATCTCCTGAAGTTGAACCTCTAACCCCCAAAGCCAACCAGCTACAACCCCAGACAACGACAAACCCTTGTTTAAGCCTGATATATATCATACTATTCTTTGTAATACACTAGAATGTGCTGACTAGAAAGTAGCTTGCATTTTGCCCTTGAAGGACACTAGACAGGTAGCCCTACAGTCAGTATTCTCACAGAAAAACAGAGACAAACTAAGGCACTTTGACCTACACAGAAACATTGAATCTTGAAAAGGAAAGTGACATAAGAGGCTATTATATGCCACTCTCTATGGAATATATGGAATATATGAATTATCTTTACAGCATCCCAAACAAGCCGCCTCACAGTGGGAGAGTATACCTGCAAGGAGGAGGCCTCCCAATCTCAGAGTGTAGCCTAGTCTGTAGGCAAACATGCTAATATTTATAAAGTTATTTCTATTATCAAGCTAAAATAGGCCTCTCTAATAGTTCTTCCTATTAATCATAGCTTTAGCCTCTGGATACAAATGAAGTTCTGACAATTCAGGGTTCCATTACTGCTACACCTGCTATCAATACATGTCCACTGGGAACAAGGAGTTTCTTTGGATCCCAGTCCTACCAGGAACTAACTCCTGTTGAAACATGTAAAGAATTACTCTTCAAAGCAAATCGGAGTCACTTACAACTTACAAGCAATAGTTTGTCTAGTGATAAGAACAAAGTTGAGTGAGAGCAACAGCATTAAAAAGAAAAAAGAAAAATAGACTGATTACATATAATCACATATGTTGAACTATTTCTAGGCTAGATATAATCTTAATATAATGAGTATTTTTACAAGAGATAAAGATAACAATAATAACAATAATATTATTTATGAACTATTTTTTACCCAATGTGCTCGGGGCATTGCATGATCATACACAATGATTAAAACACTTTTCTTCAGACATAAAATGAAGTAATGCTAAGAGAATAAGGAGCTAATATTAGAAGTACAGAAAAATAATACCAGGTATTAGGAAACATCAGAAAATGATCTCTTTTTTCCCATGATTTTGCCATTTTAGTTGCTGTGGAAAAAAATATTTAAAATTCTCTTTATCTTGTCTTCTAATGTATTTATTTCCTAAGTACTCCCTCTTTAGTTTCTGTTCCAAGATTAAATTTTCTCTCCTCTCTAGATCTAATGTTTATGTCCATTCATTCAAATTCACCTGATAAACGTGTTTGTCTGAAAAAACCAGCACTCAAACAAAAAACAACAAAAACACCAGAAGAGTTATTAAGTCATTTCTCTAATATTGGTGTTTTTTCTGTGCTTTTTATGCATTTTGGCTATATAACCAAAGACACTGAAAAAAGAAAGCCTGGTAGATGCCTCAGCCTAACGTCCATACAATTTCAGTTTCCAACCTTTTAGCCATCATGACATACTCTGATTCTGAGTTTTGCAATTACCACTAACTCCCTCCTCCTTTCAAAAAGATGAGGATGGTGTGAAAAACACTGTTGGTTACCTATACCACAACCATTTCCTCCCCCACCCGCCTTCTTCCTTGCCAACAGAACACTATTTTTGTTCAAGTAGCACGGGTCATATGCTCATGGAAAGCAGTCCCCTCCTCAGCTCCAGCAAGAAAATGTTGAATCAAAGACGTCAGTGTCAATTCCAATCTCCTTTGCCAGCAGCATGTTTGGTCCCAGACTTGTAATGCAACTCTGGCCAAGAGATATAACCAAAAGTCTGATAGGAGCTTTCCAGGAGAGGTCTTCTCCCTGACATGCCTCCAGCTAGGTGTACACAGTGATCTTCAGAGACAGAGCAGCTACCTTGGAATTGTGCGATGCAAAACCAAAGGACCAAGCTATCACACCAAGTTAGGTGCAGTGAGAAGATGGAAAGACGTGGGATCCCTGGAGAATTTAGCCAGTCAAACTTGCAACCACCCAACAGTGAGTTTCTTATTATAGCATATAATATTTCCTCCTCATTTAAATCAATTTTATAGAGCATTCTTGCACTGGCAGCTAAAAGCATTCTATCCAACTCAAAAGGCATCTCTTTTTGTGTAGTTGAAATGAAACACATACTTTTGGCATCCGTGCTTTAAGGAAACACTCTCACACAACTGAAGACTCTTGGAACCCTTTAAACCAATTAAAGTGTTACTCAGATAACATTTGAAAGCCTAACATCTACCAAGCATATTAACATACATTACATTATTTAATTTCAATAATTCCATGTAAGATGACTATCATTCTTTTTTATAGACAAGAGAACCAGAGAGATCAAGTAATTTTCTTAAGATCACACAGTCTGGAAGTGTTAGAGCCAACATTTGAAGTCAGATTCTCTGAGTCAAAGTCCAGATCTCTTTCCACTCCACCAAAGCTACATATACTAGATTATTATTTTTGGCTAAGCTCCTTGACTATTGACAATGATTTTAACCAAGTGTGGGTGACTGTTAACTATTTGTTGAGTCACATTGGAATTGTGGTTGAAATACTAATTTGAAGGTTTTTTTACCCAGAAGAGTCCCTGCTCCCCTTGCAAAAATAATAAGAAGAAGAACGAAATTAGAACCTAGTTCAACATCATATTTAATGAGCTGCATGCTCCTATAAGAATTTGGGCTCAATTATTAATGATAAGACCTGGAAATATGCTTTCCACAATTGATATATTTTCATTAACCAATTAAATTTAAAAGACAATTAAAGAATACAGAAGTTGTTTAATGAGATATTTTTTCCTTCTTGACTGATCATTTTTAGGCAACTTGTTTTTTATCCCATGGCATAACTCCAGTGAAAAAGAATCACTGGATCTTTTATTAATCAAAGAGTCTGTGCTGCTCAATAAATAAAATCATTTTAACATTTATTACTGGTTGAGCTTAAGTATTTCTTGGTTTGTTGCCTTTGGGATGGCACAAGATTGACTTAAATTCACATGTTTGTTCAACAGTGAAGAAAGATGTAATCTGATTTATATTTTAAAGCCATTTGTCTGCGGTGTGGAAATGAATGAGAAAGAAAACTGAATATTAAGGAGATTAGTGCCTTAGTCTAACCAATATATGACATATTTGGATTAGGGTGACAGCAGGAAAAATTAGGAGAAACAAGTGGCTATTTTAAAAGATGAACCAACAGAACTTCCAGTGAATTAGAAGTAGGAATTGTCTTAACAGGAAATGATGAAATGGTGAAAAATGGTAGAAGATTTGTGAGGGACGAAGGTACACAAGATTTCAAGGAAGTTGGAATAAACAAATCTATTTTTAAAGTTTTATGTCTGAGATACCAATTAGACATCCAGGCAGAAATACAAGAAGGTAGTTGAAGAAAACTAGTGTATAGAAGAGAGGCCAAAGCTGGGGATAAAAAAAGTGATGAGTCAGCAACAGGAGGAAGCCACAAGCCTAGTGAGATCGTCTCCAAAAGTACATGTGGCAAAGAGAAACAACCAGGGCGACAGCCTGGAGGTCTGCGATGGAAATGACAACACCTGGGAGACTTCCCTTGTGGAGGTTTTCCACTCCTTGAAATTTTGGATTTCACCTGTTTTCAGAAATCTGCATTTCTGTAGGCTCTTTCAATATATTTGCAGTCATTTTTAATTTCCTTCCTTAACCAATATTTCCTCCAAAGCATTCGCTGATCCTTAGATGTGGCTCTCGAGACCTAAAACTATTTTCTGTAAACTCAGTCACTTTGCCAGTTAACTCATTGTTATGACATATACATTAAAACAATTACATAAATTAAAATAGGTATTACTTTCTAAACTTGAAGTTATTTTTTATCTCTTCTTCTTTCCAACTAAACATAGTGGTACCTGTGTAAGTGAGAGACAAGGGAACACTTTCCAAAAATATACTGGGTGCTTGATATTTCATTGGCACACAAATTGTATTTTAACTTCACATTGTTACAGAGCAGGGCAGGGGGTGGTTCATGACAAATTATTACGGAAAGGATTCCCCCTTTCTGTCTCTGGAGGTTCCTTCCCCCACGCCCACCTGCTAGGTTCAAAATGCCCACCGCCAGAGGAAAGACGTCTCTCAATGCCAGGGACTGGTGAAAAGGAAAGGAATTCTTTATTTAAAAGTTACACAGACTTAGAGTAATGGCTTAATGTCTTCAATAAGATACTAAAGTCATTTAGAATACCCACAGATGCACAGTCCTTCCCTCTCCCTGTGCCCAGTCTGGGGTACCGTGTCTCAGGAAAAGAAGTAGAAGTCCGTGATTCAGGCTCCCGGCACCATCAGCTGTGTGGCTGCTGCGATCTCCAGTTAATCCAAAGCCATGTGGCACCTTCTCATGGCCCACCAGCAAGAGTCCTCTCTCCCCTTTTCTTCCCAGCAAAGTCTCTCCTGCTGCCTAAGCCGCGTGGCAAAAAGAAGCACTCCAAAACCTCGTGGTCCTCTCTACTCTCCTTCAGAACCGTGTGGTCCTTTTCCCCATTTCAGAACCGCATGGCTCTCTCCCTTTCTCCTCAGAACCTCGTGGTTCCCTCCTCTCTATGGCTGCCGTACCTCGGTTTAAATCCCAGTGCCCATCTTCCTTTGCAGACCCATTTCTGACTCCTCCTACAGTCAGCTACACCTGCCAGCATCCTTGTATTCTTCCAGCTTTACTGGGCTGCCATAGTAAGTCTGGGCAGGTGTGGCCCCATGGCATGGAGCCAATCATCTCTAAGCTCTCCCACAGGCCCTGTAACCAGGGGGAGTTGCTTCCCAGTCCCATCTTGGGTGGAATTTGGTCCCATCCCCCTGGCTCAAAGCATGGCCACAGCTACTTAACACATCCATGAAACCAGTTAAAGGTTATAGATATGTTAAATGACTGTGCCAGGGGTTAGCTGCAAAGCTCTTGCTACCCAAAACAGCTCTGAATGGCCCTGTTCCATGTGTCCCATCCCCCCTGGCTCAGGCTTGTGGGGGTGTGGACATCCTACATACATTTTTCTAATATTTCCTGGACACCCCGAGTCCTGGACCCCATCACAAATCCCTTCTTGGGGCCCTCCTCTTGGCTGCACCCTGCTTCAACATCACAGAGGTGGTCCAAAATCCTATTTCTGGGACAACCAAGCAGTGTTTGGTGACTTTTGAGTTTATTTTAATGCAAAGGAAGAAAGATGGAGGTAGAGATGAAGGGAACTCCCTCCTAGGGGAAGATGAAATTCTGAACTGAGGATATCCCTGCAAACTCTGATGACTCAACTAACTACTTAGTTGAGGTCATTGATCCTAGGTGGACATGGAAATTATGGTTTGATACTAAATCACAGGATAAAAAATTATATTTAACTTTATTTATCCATTAAACATATCACATGTGTCAAACTATTGTCAGTCAAGCCTGGAACTCTGCCCCAAACAATATTCTAAACCCGGGAACCCAAATGCTGTATCCTTTCTACTGGGGACAAGCCTTTCTAGCTATGTGGCTTCCACAGCTAATAGGAAGTCATCTGCTTGTAGAGGGTCTTTCCACTGTTTGTTTTCTCTTGCTATTATCGCAGAGGTAGATGGTATGAGATATGTTTCTTTTTAGCAAGTATGAGGTAAATAGAGGTCAACCCAGGGTCAAACAGAGGTATAGAAAAGCAGGTACAGTTACAGTGGAAACCCTCCAGCCTGAGTTCTGTCAGCAACACTTCAAAACCAACTGAAACCATAGTGACGATCTGGAGGCCACTTTCTAGGCAGAATTCAAGCCAAAACCTTAGGCTATAAGTTCTTCTGCACCGAGTGGACAGAGATAAACACGTGACTTCACTTCCCCTATGTGAAACACAGTTACAGCAGTTACTCTAGTACCTTCTGCAGCAGGCAATTAAATTTAAGAGGGATTGGAAACAAAACCTAGAAAACCCTATGGTGTCCAGCCCTTAATCTTTAATGCTGAATCTGTTCAATTCCCTTCAGTGGGAGAAAGGCACGCTTCTTCAGAGCTCCTATTCTCTCAAGGCAAGAGCACACGGAAAGATTGTAAGTGTGTTACTACGCATTTATCTCTGCAACTATAAGCCATAGGGTGGTGATTACTTAACCTTTCTTTTCATCACCATTGAGTTTGCAGGGTTTCACACACGATCAGAGCTCAATAAAGATTTCTGGAATAAATTCTCTGTCTTTTAAAGCTCAGTATTACAATGTCCTTGTATTTTCAAATTACAGTTAATGAAGTGCCTAGACCCAAAAGTACCTCTGATTTTATTCTCTACTTTCCATGCCATTTTATTTTTGCTAAACCTAGACTCACTACCTCTTCCTTTTTTACTCTTTCTTCCCCACCACCCATTTTTCCACAAGCTTTGGGTTAATTTAACTATTCTCCCCACCACCTCCCTCAAAATCCCAACATGTGCTTTTCTTCCTCCTGTGCACACACCACCATTTTCCCTAGTAATTCCTCCTCCTCTGTCATATATATTATTTTGTTACTACCATCACTGCCTATCATCATGCTTCTGCTCCTCTGTATTAGCAAGGTGACCTGGGAAGAAATCAAATCATCCATCAGCCTGAGAGTCATAAAAAGTGCTATATTAAGTATTCTAAGAAACAATGTAATTCAACTATTGCTAAGGGGCTGTTTCCAGTCTGGCTCAAGTTTTTACTAGTCTACAATACTTTACTACAAAAACACTTACTTCCCCATGCTCTAAGAATTTAATAAACTCAATGTTGACAGATTGAATTACAGCCTCACTTGATATGATCAATATGATTTTATTCTTTGCCTCCGTTACAAAAAATGGATGAAAATATGCAAACGAAAAACATTATCTGAATTGTTTTATAAATACATTTTATACACCTTTAGAAATTTTAAATAGTTTACTGTTTGAGTTGAGCAGTACTGGTCCAATGGATAGAGCATTAATGAGCTGTGCAACTTTGGGTACACCGTTTGATTTCCTGGATCATAGATACTAGATGTAAAAAATGTCATGATAACAATATTTTACCTGAGACTTCTATTTCTCTTTCTATTTTGCCCTTAAGTGAAGTCATTTCCAAGGTAAAAGCCTCAGCCTCAAGAGCTGCCTGCAGACCCAGCCCATTGCATGGCACACAAAAGACATTCAATAAATGCGGACTACATAAATGAATTCCAACATCTCATTATTTTTGTGAAGATTAAATGCACAAAGAAGTGTAAAAATAAAACCTTGTAAACTATGAAACAATATGGAAATGTAAGGAATTACTATTAGGGGGTACTAAGTGCCCCTTTAACAACATGCTGCCTGATCACAAAAAGAACTAAGTAAGATTCAAACAGGAAATACTATGGTGGTTCAGTAGAGGCAAACATTGATTGAAACTGAGACTAGAACATGGATTTGTTTATGTAAAAGGCTAAATTGCTGTAACAAATCTTTCCAGACTATAATGTCTGTTACAGCACCACCAGAGTCAATGGCACAAGAATAGCCCGGAGTAGGGAGGCAAACTCTTCTTCTATGGTTATGTAGTCCTTCATGGACCCAAGTTCCTTTTGTTCAATATATTGTTGCTTCACAATCCTGGATGGGACTGTCTTCATCTGTACCATCAAAGCTTGGTATCAGCTTATCAGTGCCCCATTGTAAAGGAGGAAGAGAATGAATAGCACACGGCAATATTGTAAGGCTGAAGTCTGAGCATGGCAGACATCACTTGGTATATTCCGCTGGCTAGAACTTAGTCATATGACCTTCAGTGGCACCTGGGAAATACAGTTTCTTACTGGCAAACACATTCCCAGACACAACTCTATGGCACAACAGATTTTGGTGGATTATTATTCTACCAAACTAGAAGACTTTGTGAAGAATATAGAACCTGAGGTAGACACTGAAGGATATCTAAGATAACAATAGAAATTCTAGTAAGAGACATAATTATAAACTGTAAATTCCTAGGTCCCTTTCTTGCTGCTACCAAGGGTCCTCTTTCTTATCTTAATCGATGGATTTTTTAAAATAAATTTTGGAAAAAGAATAATAGAGCATTTTTCCTAAAAAAATATTGTATAGTGGACCTTTAAAATAATGTTTAAACCTTTATAAGAATGTATAAAATAATCATGTGCACATCAAAACAATTTATCCTCCAAATAATCAGGGATATAAGAACATGTATATGAACAAAATTTACCAACATTTAAAGAGATTATAGAAGTAAACATTAATTTATAGGAATAAATTAGCAATAGTTTTTCATTGCAATAATTTCTAAACAAGGCCCTATAAATAGCAAATACTATTTATGTTATAAAATGAACACCAAAAAAATCAACAAAGTGACTTAAAAATGTCTTAATTATACCAGCGCAGGGAGAAACTCAGTGACATCTTTAAATACTCAGTGATTAGAGAAGGCATCACCGAGAGTGCAGCAGGCAAGCTACAAAGGAGCGTTAGGAGTTTGCCAGAGGATAAGGGGAGAAAGGTCTTCTAAAGAAAAAGAAGAAAAGAAGTAGCTGCTTTGGCAGGCAATGTATGAACCTCTTTATATAAATCTATGCAATTCAATCTTCATGCAACCCAGAATTGTTTGTTTCTGTGTTTGTTTGTTTTATTCTAAAATTGAGTTCCAGCCAAGTTATTCATGTAGGTAATTTGTCGAAGAATCTACAAAGAATCAGTCACAGAGCCTGGACTCAGCTCAAATCTTCAGACCTTCCCCCCAGTGTCCCATCACTATTTTGCCGCCGCTCAGTAATGGCGCCAGGCTCATTCATTGTTCACATGAGAAAGCTGGGAAGCGGTATTCTGCCAGTCGCCTGTGCAGCCTTCCTCCTCCTCTTCTTGCTCATCTGCAATTCATTCTCCACACAGCAGGCAAAAAGTAGTTTTCAAATAATCTGAATATGAATTACATGGGGTTGACCACCAATACAAAACCCTCCTCAACTTCCCATTGTACTTACAATAAATCTCTGTGGCCAAGGAGGCCCCTCCTGGAAGCCCTTTTTTGCTTCTTCAGCCTCATTTTGTACTGTCCCCTGATCCCACCCCTTGTATTTCAGGATCCAGCCACACTTGTTCCCTTTCAGCTCCCAGATGTCCCAAACTCTTTCCTATCTCCAGTTCTGATGCATGGAATACCCATTCTCTTCTCCTCGCTTTGCCCTCCCTTATTCCTGAGACTTCAGCTAAAATGTGACTTCTTCAGGACTTCCACTGAATATCTAAATCTGAAGTATGTCCTTATGCCTCCATGCTCTATTATTTTCTCTCCCAGTACCCTATTCTTCTTCTTCACAGGACTTTTTACAAATTTTAATTGTATATTCAGATATAGTATAATGCCAATTTCCACCACTACACTATAGCAATATGAAGAGCAGGGGACTCTAAATATTGTTATCAGCCCAAAGAAAGGATTTATCTAAAATTTATTATTCATTTATTTATACAAAAAGTGTTAACTGAGCACCTATTATGGGGTCTCACTCCTGCCCTCCAAAAGCTTTAGTCGACCATTTGGATCACATCTTCTTTTAACATATGTACATATCTTGAGCACACAATCCCATTTAAGAGATTTTTGTTTTCTTCCTAAGTGTCTTTCATGCTGTAAGACTCACATGAGTCATTTTATAAATCAAATAAGAATTTCAGAACAGCTATGGAATAAATTTTACTCTCCCCTGAAATTCTGCTTCTCCACTGGTTATTAGCTGAACAACTCCTATTGGAGAAGAATAGAATCTATAGTATAAAAGAAACCTTTTGAGTGCAATCATGACAAAATGTATTAAACCACATGAATGGGGATTACAGAAAACCAGGCCAGAATCTAAGGAAAATCATGACAGAAAGCCTGAGAGAAATAAAATATGCTCCACTCATGTCTCTTCTGTTCCACTTTGGTTTGGTTTTACAAACATTATTCTAAAATGGGGGAAGCAGGTGATCCTTGACCACCCTGGGTTGGGCAGAGGTTAAAGTGCCACAAATCAGTGGAGTGAATGTAACAGAAATGGGTCAAGTGCTGCAGTAAAGACATTTAGCACAAAAATCAGCAGTTCAGGATTTATGGTCGTAGACCACAATTTGCAAGACTGAGCTCAATTTGTAGATATTCACCTATCCATCCATCCGTGCCTTTATTCATTAATTCCTTTATTCATGTATTCTAACTCACACTTTTCTGAGGGATATGACAAATTTGAACATATTTGACTTTTCTAATGGGAATAACTTTCTTAAAATCTTGGAAGACAAAGCTTAAAAAAAGTTGTCAGTGATGAACATTAACTAGACTTGTGGTAACCATTTCACAATATGTATAAATGTCAGATCATTATGTTGTACACTGGAAACTAACATAATGTATATGTCAATTGTATCTCAGGTTTTTTTAATTGGGTAAGTCCTGAAGTAAATATCTATTTGCCTCTGGCTCAGCATTGAGCCTCATCCCCTTTAAAATCATGTCTCATAAAGGACCCAGGTTTTAGGCCCCAGAGGTAGAATATTTCACTCAATTATTACTATTAGAGCAACGATAAGAAATTCCCTTTCTTGCATTAAGAGGTGATAGGCAATCACCTCTTAGGGCCAAGGTGACCTTCAAATAGAATTCCCAGGCACCCACCCCCTACACACACACACACACACACACACACACAGAGGCTCCCGAGTGCCTGTGCTGTCCTAAGGGTTCTGTTTGTAAACTCAGCCTCCCTTGGAGAAACACAGTCTTCACTTACAGGAGCCTTTCCTGGCATTTATATGCAGGACTGCAGAACAAACAGAACATCACACAGGGAAAGAGGAAAAAAGAAATAAAGCTCCTATACTATCTCCCGAGATCTGGCCCCATTTTGACAAAAGATTGCATCCTTCCACCTGTCTCCTCCAGCCAGAAGCAAACACATGCCTTGTTCTAACACTGGGATTGGGGGGAGATATTGGATTTAGATGGAAGATCTAAATTGATAGCATTTGGCTGTGTCTGCCTTTCGGGCAAGTTGGAAAAAGTACCTGGTGGGCTGTTAAACTGTTGACATTTTTACTACTAACTGTGCTATTGATTAAACAAGGACTATTTACTGTAGCGACTTTGGGCATAAATTGTTAAAAATCACCAAGTCGGTTAGTTGCAATGATCATGGTTAGGAGTGGAGCTCTGACCTCCAAATTAACACGTGCCATACTGGCAATTTAAAATCACCTCAGAAAAGACAGTGAGTACTTAACAAATAGCAACAATTCTCAAAAGTAGAGTAATAATCTAATGCCCTGTTCCAGTCATACGATGCCAAATTCTTTGTTCTAGGAGAAAATAAAGCAATCACTTATTCCAAGCCCTCATGTTATAAACATACAAAATGAATCTCAAGGAAGAAATAAACACCCAAGGTCACACAACTTGTGAATGGCAAGACTGGCTTTCCCGGCTCTTTCCTGGCGGCTGAGTGACCATAACCTCAAGTTAAGAGCAGGGTGTGATCCTAATACATATATTCAAGAGTGATGATGGAGATGATGCCATACAATATTTGTAGTCGGGACTAGAAATCCTAAATCACCAAAACTAGAGTACACGCTTTGCTCCCCAGTGACAGAGCCAGAGCCTGGGACAGCAGTCCCCTTGGGGGAGCTCCTCTCCATGGACACACGCAGTCACATCCATGCCCAGTCCCTCTTTTTGAAGCACACCCTGACCCCGTTCTAATTTCTCAGCCATGCGCTCACTCCCAGATCTAATCCTGGTACAGAGCGCTCTTCACAGCCTTTGTCCTAAACCTTTCCAGATGAAGAAAAAGGCACTTCCATTGTTTCTGGGATTCTTATTCTTGATCCCATTGGCTTCGAGAAACTGGATTTAAAAAGCTAATACAGCAGAAAGGCCCCAGTGTGTTCTGCATCTATGTACTGTGTTTGTCTCTTCAGAGTGCTTGACCCACAGGGAACAGAGAATCCATTATTATAATAGCTATAATGCTTCGTAGCATCTTCACTTGGTCAGTGCACAGGACTGGTAGGGAGGGCCACGTACTTTTTTGGCTTCATTGGCTTTGGCTATCTAAATACCTCTGAATCTTCCATGAAGGGCAACTCATTTGTACAGTTTACATTTTTATCTCCAGAGAATGAGACGTGGATATAGGTCATATCAATGTGCAAAAATTGGGTAAAAATTTAATATTTGCTTTAGGCATATCTAATTTAAAATAAATTGATAAATTTTACAAGGAAGAAGAGAAAAAAAGGGTTAAAGCATTTTGGACCAATTAACACATTGTCTTCCCAGGTGGTCTTCAGTGCATGTGCCCTTGTGTTTCTTAGGTTAACATTTTTTTTTGTAAATTGTGGAACTATTCCACTACATACCTATGTAATCAATTCTACAGAGGATTAGTACAAACTCTATAATTATTGGGAGTAGGGCTGGGAGTTAAAAATCACACTGGTTCAGTATTTCCAAGAGTGTTCCAAGGAACATTAATGGAAAGAAAAGAGGGTTTCCACATATGAATAATTTGGGGGGAAAGTGGATTAAATAAAATTAACAGGTTTCTGAACTCTTCTTCTCAGAGCCTTTACTACGTTAACGTCGTTGGGACTCACCAATAGGTGGATCAATATCTGCCATTTCTCTATCCTGTTTGGTCATGGCCTTCCTTTTCAGGAAGTATCTCTTGGGACTAATGTTATTCAGATTAATATTAGAAATAATAACAATAATAACCATGATTACTCTGTACCAGGCATTGTACTAAGCCTATACATTGTACCTCATTTAACCTTTCCAATGACCCTCCTGTAGGTCCTACGATAGCCCCATTTTATAGAAGAAAAAGAGGCTCAGGAAGTAAAACAGTGAGTCTAAAGTCATACAGTTGGAGAGCCATTCTGACCCCAGAACTGCTGCTCTTGGTCATGCTATTATTTATCTGTCCTCAGGAATGAAATGAGAAAGGTAATTCTAATTCGTGCTGAGCTTGGATGGGAACGACAGCTTGAGGAGTGGAGGGCAGACGGAGGGATGTCATTTGATTAGATTAGCACACAGTGATTTAGGCAAGTCACTGCTGTTACTTTGAGGAGCGCAAACCTGGACAGAACAATTCATTCCCTATTGGCAGAATGGCAAAAAGAATGGGCTTCTGGTTTTGACAAGTATATACTAAGTTAATCTTTTTTCAACAAGGTGCAAAGGCAAGTCAGAGGTTGTTTTATTTTGTGCAAATACTTCACATCGCCAAGGTGACCAGAGTGACATCCCAGCCACAAAACTAGTGCAAACCACAGGTAGCCAAGGGAAACAAACGCAGTTCAAAAGGTAGATTTCAAAGTGAAACTAACAATTTGAAAAAATACATGGGGGGTGTGGGAGACTATATCACAGATTTTTTTAAAGGAATATAATTTTTAAAAGTTGTTAACTTTAAATGAAGCAAAAGTTTTTTCTAGGACCCATATTCCTATAGGCCAGTCCCTCCATTATAAAGCCACAAATGAAACTGCCTGACCAAATGGAAAAAAAACTGCCTTGTAGAATTTAATTACGTTTCCTGGAGGGACAGCTGAGACCAACCAAGCTTTCCATTCTCCAGAAAGAAATTTGAATTCCGCATGCCCAGTGGAAAAAAATAAAAGAAAAAGAGAGAGTAAGTCTTCTTCTGCATTTTAATATCACTGGTGTTTCTTGAAAGCTTTGGTAGTTTCCTCAGGAGTATTCAGAAATTAAAAAATAGGGAATGCTTCCCATGTCCCATTTTTTTTCCTTATCTATATTAATTTTATTGCTCACCAAAAGTTCAGAATCTCTGGCCCAGAAAATAAATTGAGTTAGAATGTCCTTTAATGAGCAGGGATAGACAAGGAAAGGGGGAAACGCCCAAGGCCAAAGGCCCGAGGAATCCCTGAGAACCAGCCTGCCCACTCCGTCTTTCTACCTCCCCCACCTGTTTATGGCCCTTTGATGGAGTGCAGCTGCCCTCCCTCCAGGACACAGAAGGAAGAGCCCAGGGCTTGAGGCTCTTAAAGATGTAACAGGGCCAAGGGTCATGTGTCATATGGGCAGAGTGTCTAAAAGGGATTCTCTGCCTGCTGATTTTATGGGGAAAAAAAGCTCATTTTATTTCTCACAACTACAGTACGTACTTTAGAGAGACTGGAGAAAGACCAAAGTTCTTAGTCATTCATGGTCACGAAAACCAAGAGAAACTACCTCCAGAGTTACAGTGGGTCCCTGGCGAATTCAAATTTGCTGACTGTTAGACAGTATGGTATAAACCAGGGTGGGGTCGGATGAGCAAGGGGAGTCTACAAAACTTTGGATACCGTATCTGAACTCATACCTATTACAGGACCAATTTGGTGGGGCCCAGGGTGTCTACATTCAAATCAGATTGTACTCATCTTGAAAGAATCCTAAACTCGTAACTTTTTAAGCTCTAAGTATAGGCCTCCAAAAATTCACCTAAGTTGTAATAGCATCAAGGGGGCAATGGCCTATTCTCGACCTATATCCCCAGGCTTTTGCTGGGGCGCAACTAAAAAGAGTTAAGTGACTTAACACCGACTCAGGGGCCTATGCAGTTGTGTTTCACCTTGTTAACAAGCAGGTCACCTGTTGCATTCAACTGAAAGGCATAGTGCTAAGTACTAGGAGACAAAAAAAGTAAAAACCCCATAATCGTTGCACCCCTGGGGCTCACAATACAGTCAAGAAGGTAGAAAAGGGTGGCCTTCTGTGGATATGTGTGACACTGGATGCAGAAATTCACAAAAAGATTTGCTTTTGAAAATTGGGGTCTTAGAATGATATAGACCATTTTTGAAGTTTAGAGATTTTCCATTTAAGTATTCATGTATATAAAATAAGCCCAAAGTTGAAGCCCCAAGAAGATCATAATCTGTTGAAAATGTGTCTATTATCTCTCTTTTTGGTGTTTCAAACATCTGATCAAAGAGAAATGAGGGAGAGATGAGTGTTTGGCATGAAGACTCCAGAAATAGACTCAAAAACCTTTGGTTCCCTTCTTGAAACTGCCCAAATTCATAATCATTTTCTGAACAGTCACTTGGTCATTTCCTAATCCACAAGGTGATAACAGATTACCTTTGGCACCACCTGTGTCACTATGTTGAAAGAATTAATGAGATGTTGCCTATAAAATTCTCTGAGCCCACTGGCAAATGTCAAGGAAGCTAAATAAGAAATACTATTATCACTGAAGCTCTTCTAATCCAGCAAGCTTCAGTGGAGCTTGGAAATACCTCCGTTCTCTCTTCAAATCTTTTTCTCCCTAACTTTTAAAGGTTGGCATGACTGATTCATCTAGCATTACTGAATGCAGCCAACAAAATGGAAAAGAAAAGCTTCATGCAAATCCTTCTATGTTTCTGCACAGGAGGTTATGCAGAGCAACAATACAACCTACGTCCTGCCCTCCCTGTGGCTCCAGGCCCTATCTGGTTATCTTATCCTCACTCATACAAAAATTATTCATTTTCCACTCTGAGTCAGAATCTTTTGGTCTCCAAACATATTGACAAAAATTCATCCACTCAAGTCATTTTATGTCTAGGATATGTTTCCCTTAAGCACACATTTTATCTCCTTTGCTATGTGTTCCTTCAGAAATTACATACCTCATATGCATCTTGTTGGATTGCATTTATTTATATATTGCTCCATTAGAAATACGGATTTTTTCCTCCCTTCTGTAGATGAGGTATACTGGATCCCCAATTAATTATAAGCTCCTTGGAGGCAGGGATTCACTTTGGACTTTCCCTTGGTTTTGATTTTGGTTTGTAATTTGCATTTTTCTATTTTACTGTATTCTTAAAATAGCTTCTTTATTTGGTGAGAGGGAGGGGATGATGAGGCTCACCAGCAGTGCTTTTTGGAAGTCCAAGAGCTCCTGGTGTCATCTGTTGGGTTACCTGGGCACTAAGGAGAAATGGATTTGACCTTTACATTACTCCTGTCCATGTTGCAAATTCACACATATTACTTGGGAGGCGACTACTGCTCCAAGATGTGTTCACAATGAAAGGATATGGAAAATACCCACATCCTATTGCAGACACTGGCCAAATGAATTCTCAACTGACTCAACCATTCAAGACCACCAAAAAAAAAAAAAACAAGTCAAGTAGAGGACAATATGCTTAAATGTTTAGTAAACAATTTCAAAGGAATGGGCACACCATCCTTCAAGGCAAAGATGGTGCCATTCACACTCCACAGCATTCTCATTCTCATTTCCCCAGCCCTGGGGATCATTTTCTCATCACTCTTTTAAATCTTTTCCTCCTACAAGAACTAGCTGAAATACTTTGGGAAGCCTCTGATCACTCCACAGGTGTTATTCCTTCTTCTAGAGCATCTCTGGAAGTCACCTCTGCCTTGGCACTTAGCATAGACTACGACTCTGTTACTGAGTATGCCACTTACTCAATCAATCACAGTATATTGAAATGCATGACAGGTGCCAGGCACCTCAGGTGCTGGGAAGACAAAGCTTCAGAAACACAGACCTTTTCTTTGAGTGGCCCCCAGTCTGTTGAGGTAAACAGCCTGGCTCCTCAAAGTCTGAAAACTTCTGGAGGGAGGGCACAGGTCTTTGTGATTCTTTTTTTTCCCCCCTCTAAGATGCTAGCACAAGGCCTTACTCAGGTAAAAAAGCATCCAGCACTCAGTCAATAAGTGTTGATTCAAATATGCAAATTAAAAAATTCAAAGAATTTCCCAAACACTGATGCATAAAAATCTCAGTTTTTACTCAAAAATTGTAACATCTACCATAATTTAGCCCTCTGAATGAGAGTAATACAAGTAATAAAATGCCCTTAGGAATTTTCTAACTACTGTTTACATGCTCTCTGATTTAGGAATTTTGGAGGGGATTGGAAGGGCACTTGGAGTGGGGACAGATGGTGCATTTACATAACAAAATATGTTTATAGTCAGAGATTACAGTCTCAAAATTCAAAAGAAACCAAAACAAATTTGCAAAGATGAGGGGCAATTTTTCATCTTCCTCTTACCTCTAGAAAACAACTTAGTCATTCAGAATACCTTTAGACCATCCTTTTTTTTTTTTTTTAACACCAGAGGGTCTATTAGCTAAGTAAGGTATTTACCTCTAACCAAAGGCCTAAAGCTGAACAACAGAGAGAAGTTGCTCACTCCCCCCAAGACTGTGGGGCAAAAGGCATACATTTTCCTCAGAAGACTAGATGGCTCAGCTGCCCTGTAATTCATTCCGGCAACACTGGAATTCATCTCAACAGTCCCAGTCAAAGGACTTCCAGCCACAGCAGAGCAACCCATCCTCGATGCCTCTGGCCAAGCTTCTTTCTCCATCACTCCCTCTCCCCAGCGGGGCCCACACTCTCCTGACTCACTTCACACACCCGGAAAACAAAGCAGGTCCAAACTCATTTTTTGACCAATTGTTATTCCCTCCAAAAGCAAATTTCCATGAGACCATCTTGTCAGGATAAAAAGGATAAGAAAATGGGATCACTTTAATTATAAATCAATAACACAAAAGTCTTGTTGAGAGTCAATATTTTTCATCAGATTTGTTTCAGAGCGAAAATAAAATAAAATAGTACATGGTCTATGTTTTCTTAGAGTTTATTGCTAGAGTAAGTCCATCCCAGCTTAAGGCTGCATTCAACTTCCTTATATGAAACCTAAAACGGCATTGATTTATCCTGTGATAATACACCACACATTGCTTCCACTATCCATTTCCAGATAAAAGGAAAAAAAGAAAACAAAATGACATCCATAAGCAATTATTATCAAATTGGATTTTTACAAGCAGTTTACCTAAAAGTTCATACAAGTTAGGAAGACTTCTTTAGAGTCAAAACTACCTGAATTTTAATCCAGCTCTGCAATTTACTAGCTGTATAATAAAGTGAACTACTTCAGTATTCAAAACTTTAGTCTGCAACTTCCATAAGGATTAGATATATGTGATAAATATGATTAAATACTGAATAATAGTGGGATCATATAAAGCATTTAGGGAATGCCTGGCATTTAACTAACACTCAATGGGTGGGAAATGGAAAGAGTGAAGGAAAGAGAGAATGGGAATGAAAAGACATATTAAACTCTCTCTCTCTGACAGGATAGAAGCACCTAACTCAAGGTAAGAGAAACACAGAAGACCTTCCAGAGACAATGACTTCTGAGCTGAATTTTAAAGGAAGAGCAGGAATTATTCATTCCAGAGCTGGGGCTGTAAGTAGAAGGCATGTTGAAAGCACAGAGGCAAGAGAGAAAATAGAGACAAGACAAGTCTGTATGGAAAATAGAGACAAGATGATTCCTAGAGATGGGAAGGAGAATTTGAATGGTAACGGATAAGACCAAAGAGGTAGGTAGGCAAAGTCTGGCCAGCTCATGAAGGATCTGTTGAAAAGTGTGGATTATTTCCTGAATATAATAAAAATTTTAACAGTAGAATGATATAATCAAATTTCAGTTTCAAAAAGTACACTCTCATGATAATGTGAAGAGATTGAAGGTAGGAGGTGGGAGGTGAGGGATGAGAGTGAATTTCAGATGCCTGCATGAAAATGTCTCATTTCTTTCTATTAAGTATAATGTACACCATAATTTAGCTCCCTGAGTGAGAATAATACAAGTCAATTCCTTTAGGAGTTTTCTACTATTTACCTGCTTTCTAATTTAGGGATTTTAAAGGAATAAGAATTAGCAGGACTTGCTAACTGAATGCTTGTGGGAAGTAATGAAGAAGTCAAGAATGACTCCTAGGTTTCTGTTTGGACAATGGGTGGATTATGATGCATTTCACAAGGAAGGATTAGAAGTTGAAAAACAGAGGAATGGAATGGGAGGAAAATGACTTCAGTTTGACTATTGAACTTGGGGTCCTAGAGTATATGACAGCACAGATATCCAGGTGACAGTTATACAGCTTCCTCTGGAACTCAGGAGAGGATGCCTAGCTAGACGTAGAGTTGGGATGTGTCTGCTTCTTGCAAAAGCTCATGTGGGAAGTGTGCACTGTAAGAAGAAGAGCAAGGTGAGAACATGGGGAATGCCAACATATAGGGGTCATAGGTGGAAGGAGAAGCTACAGAGAGAGAGAGACAAAACATCTGGAGATGAGAGAAAAGGTTTCAAGGAAGAGAGAGGTAAATAGAGTCAAATGAGGGAGGAAGGTCAAGTAAGACACTGGAAAGAGCCCACTTGGTTTAGCAATATAGATGACCACGAGGAAGTTAGTTCAAGTAGCATGGTGTGGGTGGATGACATTTACCCTTTTAGTTCACTGTGACATTTGACTCACTGCTCTTTCAGCTCACAACTTGTCCGGTGGCATAAAAATGCAGGTCATGAGTTCCATGAGCCCTGCTGCAAAGGGCCTTGACTTGTCAGAGATAAAAGCGAATTACTAATGCTGCTCAGAAGCCCAGCAGTGGTGACCAGGAGATGCACATGGAGGTGTTTTGTTGGGTGGGCTAAGGATCCTTTAGAAGCATGTACTGATCGTGGCCATAATCTATACTACTTTCTATAAAGAGTTTAGCAAGGAAGTTAAAATGTTAACTTTAGTTAAAATTACTTAGGATTTCAAAATTCTATCAAAAAGTTGGGTTTTAATCCTTTGACCCCTTACAGGGCTCTGTCTGTACATTGGAAACGAAGTGAGGATTGTGCACTCGTTCTTTTCTCAGGTGGGCTCTCTCAGAAGAATTTGATGCTTCAGACGTGAAACCCCCGTGGACTGTTGTCCTGAACATCCCCAGGTACTACATAGACACCACTCCTCGGGCCACCCTGATCAACGCACGAATTTCAGCCCCAGTGGCCCTTGATAGCTACCTTGAGGTCACTGGCTTCACCAAGACCTACATCCCTGGCAGAACTGCCTCTGGCACACCTGAGAAGCTGACGCAGGGCTTCAAGGTGATGCTCACCAAGTGCAAAACTATCCAGTGCGGGGGGATGGTGAGCCCTGCAAGCTCACAACCTCATACACGTGCATTTTCCTGCAAACCCCATCCACTGGGAAGCAGATGGCCAAGTGGTAGAGGGCCACCCTACCTACCCTGCATGGAGACCAGCAGCCAGTTCCTGAGCAGCGGTGGGTCCAGGTGAGCAGAGTCAGCATGCATGAGGCCCTTCATGATGATGAAGAGGCAGCTCAAAGAGACATTCGAGCCACCCAGCACCATGTGGTCCCAGGAGACAGCAACCTAGAGTTTCCCCCCACCCTGCACCCACATCAAGAGGCTCCAGTAGGAGCTTAAAGGTGCCAGACCCAAGCTTCCAACATACCAGAAACTGTCCCCCAAGTAGTGCTTCCTGGATACAACTACTACCAGACACTCCTACAGCATCCACCAAGCCCAAGAACACCTCAGCTATGTGATTGAGGTGGCACAAGACAAGATAGTATATATCCTGCACCTGGAGTTACTGGGGCATCAGCCAAGCCTGACCTCCCAACCCCATCTGTCACTGCATGGTAGGGGCTACCAGGGCCTTACTTATGAAGACAGGCCAGCAGGGCCACAATCCCCTGCAGCTGGCTGGGAAGGCCCAGGATGCCCAGCAGACGAGCTACCTGGAGAGCCCGCAGCACCACCAATGATCCAGTAGGAGGACGAGGAGACAGATGAGTGGTGGTGAGGGCAACACCAGGGCAGCAGGAGAGACAGTCCAGCCTGAGAATGAGCCCCTTCTCACCTACCTCACTGCCACATTCCAGTCAGGCAGCCACAGGGGACCCATACTCCAGGAAAGGAGCCTCATGCAGTCCCCTGAGGAGCTTCCCAGACCTAAGGCTGAGCTCCAAGGAGCTAAGGTGGGTGGGGGGTGGGGTCTCACCTGTTCCCATGATGTATTAGCCTCACCCAAGGCTCACAGGGGAACAGGAAACTGGAGAGGGGGACATTTCTAAATATGGATATTGTGTAAAAAGAATTTTTATTGCACAGGGAGCTTACTGAGCTTTCTTTTTTTTAACATTTTATTTACTTATTTTTAGAGAGAGGTGAAGGGAGGGAGAAAGACAGGATGAGAAACATAGATGTGTGGTTGCCTCTGCGTGCCCCCTGCTGGGGACCTGGCCCACAACTCAGGCATGTGCCCTGACAAGGAATCCAACCCAAGACCCTTTGGTTCACAGGCCGGCATTCAATCCACTAAGCCACACCAGCCAGGGCTTATTGAACTTTCTTAATGAAAAAATAATTAAATGGGAAGGTTTCTTATTGCAACACCATGATAAATTAGATATGGGAACTAATGCATATGTCAACTCCATTTTTTTTATTTGACAAAGTAATTTGTTATGGATCAAATACAAAGGTCACCAAAGAAATGTATTAATTTCTAGTCACTATCTGGGACATAGAGAATTAATTAGAAAAAAGTATCAACTAACTCTCCTACATTAAAAGACACAGAACTCATTTGTCACTTTTTCCAACATCTCCAGTTCCAACTGCATCCTTAAAACAGTGATAAGCTTGTAATTGTTTCACTTTGCTTTTTGACATTGTGATCTTCTTACTTCTTTTCCTCTGTGTTGTTTCAACAAATACTGGCAAGAGAAATTCTGTACACAGTTAAGACACAGTCATTTTTTTTTTGAACTTCATTGACAAAGTGTTAGGCAAGGTTGGCTGTCTCATGTTGCTCCAAAGTATTTGAAGACACCACTGGTGTGACTTAGAGTTTTCTACCTTGCATATAAACACATTTTGTTAATTCTAAAAGACAATCTTAATCCTAGGAAAGAAACATTTCCACCAGAGTTTAGAGCAGCACTATCTAACAAAAGTATAATGTGAAACGCATAAGCAAATTAAAATTTTCTAATTTGGTAGTAATAAAATGGGAATAATAATACCACTCTTAACTACATCTGAAGTGGTACTCAATTAAACAATGATTATTAAATTGTTCACTAGAAAAGACTAGCTATTCTTGTTACCAAATTCAACTTAAATCTCGACTGATATGTATTATCTACTGTGTTGCCAGCATTCTTAGGGACTTTCATTTCCAACATCCTTCCCTTTATCCCTAACTGCCCCCAAACCCAGCATAACACTTCCTCGTCCGTCAAGTCACCCACATCAGCCTAGCGTTTCTCCTCACCATCCAAACAACTGCTTGCCTCCACCAGTGGTTTCCGTAGGCCAGTACACTGACAAGTGCCGGGCTGTGAAAAAGCTTTCGCAGGCCCAAGACAAATAGTAATCATAACAGCAGCAACAACGTAGTGTTTCTTCCTAAAGCCAATTAAACCTAAATAATATCCGTTATTCAGAGATGTCCTTTCTTTCTTTTCTTTTTCATCAAGGTGCCCCCTTCTTGTTGTTCTTTTTCTTTACTGAAAGGTTGACGGTGGTGGTGGTGGTGGTAATGATGATGATGATGGATTTTTTGTTGTTTTGTGAATGCCTATTTTTGGCAAAATAAAAAAATGTGATATTTATCCCAGCAAACTAAAAAAATTGTATTAGGTCCGTGAAATTCACAGGTCTGTGTCTCAGTCAGCCTCCTCTGATGACAATGAGGTGAGGTCATGCTGTGCTATTGTTTGGCCAGTTCCATAACACACCTTAACCCGTGAACCCATAAGACACTTTATGGGTTCCTTCTTATTGGGTCAATATCAAAATCCTTGAAATACTTGTATAAGCAGCTTCTGATCTGGTTTCTGTCTCCCTTGTCTGCTTCAGTCTTGCGTGGTCCCTCCCTCCCCACATCCCCTCCCAGGACACAGAGGCCTTCCTTCTTTCCTTGAACACTCAGCTCTCCTTCCTGTTCAGAGCCTTTATACTTACACCCTCTGCCTGGAATACAGTTTCCTCACCCTCTTCCATCATTCTTACTCCTTTCCCCTAGCTCATGTTCACCCATCCTCAGGGCCAGCTGAAAGAGCATACCTCAGCCTCTCAAAAGCCTCTGGGCCCCCCACCCCGCAACAGACCATTTTTCTGCTTCACAGAGGGGAGATATTGCATCACACAGAGAGAAGTTAAATGGTTTTCCCAAAGTCAGTGCCAAGAGGAGGTCTAAACCCAATTTTCCTGATAGTAGACCAGAGACGTCTTTACAGAATCTCTATGCCCAAATGAAGTTTTGATATTGATGGAGTGGGGTAGGGTAGGATGTGGAGAAAAAGAATGGGGATGCAGGATTGAAAGAAAAGGGCCCAGGCTAGAACTAACTCCTCCTACCTCCTCTGAATTCTCTCACAAAACTCAACCTATCACAAAACAAGGTGATTAACAATTTTTCATTACCATTGGTGGGTTACATGTGAACCTGAGTCAATTCTTTATACCCTTAAAAACAAATAAAAACAATGCCTTTCTAAAAGTAACATTAAGTCTCTTATTTTTCACATATTATGGTGCCTATAAAATGTCCCTTTTCTCATTTCCTTCCACCTGCTGCTCTCTGTAGAAGAACCCCCTCACAGAGCAGTGAGGCAAGCAGGCCCTCGGACACCTGGGGGTCCTGTCCTCTCCCAGCTGGTTGCCCTGGGCCGACTCACCTTTGTGTGACACCAGCTACTCTGTCTTTAGGAGCTCCTTAGCCACTCTGTCAACATGTCCTTTGTTCAAACCTGCTGCCTCTTAAGAATGGAGGCATCCAGGGGGGCCAAGGCACTCAAGGTCCCCAGGGGCACACTCTAGGGAAGCTTCTGAAAGAACACCTTGCCTCCTGGCTGTTTAGAGCTCTGACGTAAAGGATGATTAACGGTCATTTTTAATCTTGGATGTCGTGTTAGGAAAATCCCCCTAGCATGTAAACTAATGATCAACTAATGATGCCCCAGACATGGTGTTTGGAGGCCTGGAGCAGCACGGGGATTTGGTTCAGTGGTTCTGAGCAGTTTGCCATCAAAGAAGCAAAAAGGACACTTGGAGGCCTTTCCCCGGACGCTTTCCTATAAGACATATGAAACAAATCCAGCCAGTAAACAAAACCCCAAACAAAAGCCCTGTCCAAGCTACCACCCAAACCTCTGATGGGGCTCATTCTGGAATGACCCACAGGAGGGAAGTCGCTTGGACTCAGAAGCAAGTGACATGACTCATTGGTTTATGAAAGCTAGAATAAACAGAAGGAAGTAAGTGCCTCAAGAAACAATAGGAAATATGAATGGTTTGTCTTCTGGAGACATGAGAACTAGTCCTCTCTTGGCAGTCGTGGAATCCTGCCTGATGGTAGTACATTGTTTTCCCAGAGCGTGTCCTTTCCAAGTGCTTGGCATGACATCACACACCTTCGATGTCCCATTGTGCCAAAGGAGTCCCCTGCATTTCTTGATCTTTCCTCCAGTTAATCAACATATTGTAACCATTAGAATGGCAAGAGAAAGCCAAGGAACATACCCTGCTAGGGCATACATGAGGCCACCCCATTTCCTTAACCATGCAATGCAGTGGTCATCTGCACCAACAAAACTAAAAAGGGGGGAGAGGTACTGGTTATCGCAGTGAACAGGAAAAAAATGAAAATGGGGCCTATGAAAATAGGCCACTGGTTGAGTCATTATGCAGTATTTTTCTACTAGTAAAAATTGAGAATGTCAGCAGGGAAAAAAGTAGTTTAATTAGAAGTTAGAGCTGGCCCTACTTGCCCACCTAAAAGAATTGGGGTGATAAACCCTTTGAACTGTGTCTAAGTACCACTACTGTTTACTCTGAGGAAGGAAACTGTCAATTCTGTTTGTTCACAGTGAGCCAACCACAATGTGTCTGATGGATTTGGGACTAGTGAAAGAGGGGCATGTCAAGTGTAGGAAACAAGGTTTATCACGGGATACATTTAGGAAGACAAAAGTAAGCAGGAGACTGCTGGACAGGCATTGTTTGCTGTGAGACTTCAGGCATGGAGTTGTTTTTCTTCAGAGGTAGCCAGCCCCACATCCTAGGGAAGGCAGGTCGGGGCAAAGGCCTCTAAAATACTAATTTTACTTTGTACCACTTTTTAAAAATATAGATTTCCCCCCACTGCAATATTCTAGGGTGTTTTTTTTTCCTCCCTGCCACATTCTGTTCCATTTTTAGCTGAGAGTAACACCAAAACTGAACAATCATATAGTTATTAAAAATCAGTGTGGAGAGAGTTTAATTTCATCAAGGATTCCGTCTAAAATGTTTTCAGTGCTGATAACAACTGAGGTATGAAGCAGTTTTTAAAAGTAGACCCTTTCTGGTCCTGAATGCAAGTGTTAGGTAAAGCAAATAGGACAAGGGATAAAAGAAAGAAAGCTGTCATGGGCCAAGTCTCAACGTGTGTGGACTCGAGAGCTGGTAGAGTTCTTTCCAGAGCTTTCTATGACACAAGCATATGCAATTTGAAAAATGAAGTGTTTGACTTAAGGTTAAACACACTTGAGTCACTGCTACTAAAAAAAAAAAAGCAGAATTCAAGGAAGCCGAAATGTCCTTTATTTGAAAAACATTTTTTTTTTGCAACTAGCCCATGAAGCCAATCTTATATTCTCAAAAGAGTTCAGTGGCTTCAAAGTTGCTGACGAATTGACAAAGTATGTTGCTGTCATGACTTACTCTACCCTCAGGAAGTGCTCGGACTTTGATATTGCCATTTCTGGATAGTACAATCTGGCCTGCTCTCGCTTCAGCTTGCCAGTAAGCAAGACACACTACTTTTTTAAAAGCTGATTTTTAAATATTCTGTTGGGAAACTTCATTATGTCGTAGATCTGTTTTGCTCAGTTATTTTTTTTTTAATTTTTAATTTGTGTCCTCCTTCTGTGAAGATAAAAACCCCATACCTTTCCTCGGCAGAGATGTCAATATTCCTCTCTGTCAAGATTATGTCCTCAAAGTAGAGAATCACTTCTTCAAGCTCTCATAGCCAAAGCCTATCTCATAAAGATTTATTCTGTGTTCTTTGTACTCTGAAGACAATATTTTTCTGCTGTTTTCAAATAAGAGATTGTACATTAAAAGTAAATGCTTTTTCAAAATGTCTCCAAATGCAATATTCTGATGAGACCATTACCCACCCTTATACCCAATCCAAGCTGAAGCATCTCCTTTGGACTGCTGTTTCTCCAAAGGCACCCATACTTGTTAAGGATCATCTTTAGGGTTCTAACCAGACTATTTAAATATTTAAATTCATGATGGGTCTTAATGAACCAGAGAGGAGTGACTTTGGTGATAATCTCAAAGAGTTTGAGCAACAGAACTGCAGGTTTTTCTTCTGTTGGAAGCTTTTATTTACTTGTTTTAATTATATCAGAGATATTCCTTAACTGGGATCTTTGAATCCCAAAAATATTAATGAAAATTTGATGACTTTTTCAATCATTCAAAGAGTCTCTTAGAGCCCTGGTTGGTGTGGCTCAGTGGATTGAGCGCCAGCCTGCCAACCAAAGGGTGGCTGGTTCAATTCCCAGTCAGGGCACGTGCCTGGATTCCAGGCCAGGTCCCCAGTAGGGGGCACATGAAAGGCAACCACACACTGATGTTTCTCTCCCTCTCTTTCTCCCTCCCTTCCCCTCTGTATAAAAATTAATAAAATATTTTTTAAAAGAGCCTCTTCGAAATAGTTATGTAGCTTTTGAAGAAGACACATGATGTACTTCCAGTCAAGATGGAGGTGTAGGTAGACACACTTCACCTCTTTGCAGAACCACAAGAAGAATCACAACTAACCTCCAAACAAAAAAATACCCTGAACTGCCTGAAAACCAAAATGCATGGAAGTCTGACAACCAAGGATTTAAAGAAGCTACATTCATCCAGATGGGTAGGAGGGGTGGAGAAGGAGAGCCAGGGCAGGGAAGACACAGTGTGGCCCAGAGAGGCTATGGTGGCAGTGGAACAGGTGGTCCCACATTCACGTGTGATGGGTAAAATTGGGAGAGATACATTGGGAAAGAGCGAGCCCAGTCCAAGACCAGACCACACAGCCTAAAGTTCCAGTTCTGGGAAGAGCAAACTTTGTAATTTCTGGTTGTAAAATCTAGTGGGGCAGTGGAAGAGGCTTCTGGTTACTCAGGAGAATCTGCATGGACTTAGAACATATGCAAAACCACTCACTCCAGGAATGGCCACCTGGGCAACAGCTAGAAGGGCACCAGTTTCACAGGGGAAGTGAATGAAGTGACTGGAAATGGGATGAGTGCTGGGAAAGTCTCCAGAAGCCAGATAGCAGCATTGTCTCCTCTCCAACTCCTTTCACCCACAAAGCAGGGCTGCCCTGCCCTGGTGAATACCTAAGGCTCCACCCCATAAAACTTAATAGGTACACTAAGAGAGGAAGTCAAAGCAGCTCTGCCTAATACACAGAAACAAACACAGGTAGGCTGCCAAATTGAGGAGACAAAGAAATATGGCCCAAATGAAAGAACAGAACAAAACCACAGAAAAAGAACTAAACAAAATGGAGATAGCCAACCTATCTGATGCAGAGTTCAAAACACTGTTGACCAGGATGCTCAGAGAACTCACTGAGCATGGCAAAAACATAAGGGAACAATTGAAGGCTACACCTAGTGAAATAAAGAAAAATCCATAGGAAACCAACAGTGAAGGGAAGGAAGCCAGGATTCAAATTAATGATTTGGAACATAAGGAAGAAATAAACATTCAACCAGAAGAGAACAAAGAAACAAGAATTTTTAAAAAGTAAAAAACAAGGAGAGTATAAGAACACTCTGGGACATCTCCAAAAGTGCCAACATCTAAATCATATGGATGGAAGAAGAAGAAGAAGAAGGAGAAGGAGAAGAAAAGAAGAAGAGAAAGAAATTGAAAACTTATTTGGAAAAATAATGAAAGAAAACTTCCTTAATTTGGTGAAGAATATAGGCATAAAGTCCAGGAAGCACAGATAGTCCCAAACAAGTTGGACCCAAAGAGGACCACACTGAGACACATAATTAAAATGCCAAAGGTTAAAGATAGAGAATGTTAAAAACATCAAGAAAAAAGCAGAGAGTTACCTAAAAAGAGTAAGACCATAAGACTATCAGCTAATTTCACAAAAGAAACTTTGCAGACAAGAAGAAACTGGCAAGAAGTATTCCAAGTCATGAAAAGCAAGGACCTACAACCTAGATTACTGTATCCAGCAAAGCTATCATTTAGAATTGAAGGGCAGATAAAGTGCTTTCCAGACAAGGTACAGCTAAAGAAGTTCATCATCACCAAGCCATTATTACATGAAATGTTAAAGGGACTTATTTAAGAAAAAGAAGATCAAAACTATGAACATTAAAAAGGCAACAAATTCACAACTATCAATAACTGAATCTAAAAAACAAAAATGAACTAAACAAACAACTAGAACAGGAACAGAATCATAGACAGGGAGATCACTTGGAGGGTTATCAGCTGGGAGAGGGAAGGGGGAGAATGGGGGAAAAGGTACAGGGAATACAAAGCATATTTGGTAGGTACAAAATAGACAGAGGAATGTTAAGGATAGTACAGGAAATGGAGAAATCAAAGAACTTATATGCAGAACCCCTGGACATGAACTAAGGGGGCAGGATTGCTGGAGGGAAGGGGAGTACCAGGTGGAGGAAAGCAAAGGGGGAAAAATTGGGACAACTGTAATAGCATAATCAATAAAATATACTTTAAAAAAAGAAGACATGATGTTAACTCAAACCACTCACCATAGTGTTAAACAAAGTAGTTTACTGTTCCTTGTTATTTGCTGTTAGCTCTCGTTATTGTACATTCAATTTTTATTTGCTTTGAATGAAAAAAATGAGTAAATAAATTATCATTTCCTGCAAATGAATTGTAGAAGCTTACATGAGAGTTCAGCCACCTAGAGATCTTGTCTCTGGGAACGTGGTTCTCTAGGACCAAGCTTCAGAAGTAACGCTATTAAAGGTGTAAGAGAGAAAGGCACTTCCCTGTGCCTCACCTCTGGCCCAGTCTGTCAAGTCAGATAACTCATCTTTGGATTTCAGGGAAGCAAAAGATACTGTTTATTTAATTGGCAGATAAATTATTTCAAAAATTAGAACTGGATTAGCTATCATCTCAGGAGTTCTAGTGAAAAGATGAGAAAACCAGCTCCGGGTATTTTGGATGCAGATGGTGTAAACTGCACATAGATGAACTCACCTTCCTCATCTGAGTGCATCCAGCACCCGTGTGGACCTTGGAACCTTAAAGTTGGTCGAAGGACTAATTGACCCATGGCAAGCCCATGGATGCAGATATCATCAAAGAACAAGCATTTGCCTAAAAGCTTAGAGTATGAGACTCCCCATGCTGCACACTGTTGGCAGGAGTGGAATGTCTGCAACTTTCCTGCCTATGTTTTCCACTAGGACTTTTATGATATCATGACTTATATTAAAGCGCTTTATCCATTTTGAGTTTATTCTGGTGTATGGCACAAGTTTGTGGTATGGTTTCTTTTTTATGCATGTACCAGCCCATTTCTCCCAATACTATTTATTAAACAGTTTGTTTTTACTCCACAATATGCTCATGCCCCTTTGTCAAATATTAATTGATCATAGAGACATGGGTTTGTTTCTGGGCTCTCCATTCTGTTCCCTTGATCTATGTGTCTGCTCTTACACCAGCACCAGACTGTCTCGATTACAGTGGCCTTGTAGTATAGTTTGATATCAGGTATTGTGGTCCCTCCTACTTTGTTCTTCTTTCTCAGGACTGCTGAGGCTATTCAGGGTCTTTTTTAGTTCCATATAAATTTTTGGAATATTTGTTCCAGATCTGTGGAATATGCCATTGGTATTTTAATAGGAATTATGTTAAATCTACAGATTGCTTTGGGTAGCATGGACATTTTAATGATGTTAATTCTTCCAATCCATGAACAAGGTATATGCTTCCATTCATTTGTAGCTTCCTCAATTTCTTTCTTCAGTGTTCTATAGTTTTCCAAGTACAGGTCTTTTACATCCTTGGTTAAATTTATTTCTAGGTACTTTATTGTTCTTGTTGCTACAGTAAATGGGATTGTTCCTTAATTTCTCTTTCTGATAATTCATTGGTGGTGTACAGGAAGGCCATCGATTTCTGAATATTGACTTTGTATCTTGCTACTTTGCCACATTCACTTATTAGGTCGAGGGGTTTTTGGTGGAGACTATAGGGCTTTCTGTGTACACTATCACATCATCTGCATATAATGACAGTTTCACTTCTTCCTTTCCAATTTGGATACCTTTTATTTCTTTTGCCTGTCTAATCCCTGCTGCTAGAACTTCCAGTACTATGTTGAATAAGAATGGTGAAAGCAGGCACCCTTGTTTTGTTCCTAATCTTAAGGGAAACACTTAGTTTTTGCCCATTGGGTATGATGTTGGCAGTAGGTTTATTGTACATGGCCTTTATTATGTTGAGGTATGCTCTCTCTATTTCAACTTTACTGAGTGTTTTATCATAAATGGGTGACGGATTTTATGAAATTTTGTTCAGCATCTATTGATATGATCAAGTGATTTTTGTCTTTCATTTTGTTCATGTAATCTATTACATTTGTTGATTTGCAATTGTTATACCATCCTTGCATCCCTGGGATGAATCCCACTTGGTCATGGTGTATGATCTGTTTAATGTATTGCTGGATCCGGATTGCCAATATTTTGTTGAGAATTTTAGCATCAATGTTCATAAGAGACATTGGTCTGTAATTTCTTTCTTTGTTGTGTCTTTACCTGGTTGTGGAATTAGGATAATACTGGCCTTATAAAAAGCATTTGGGAGTCTTCCCTCTTTTTGAATTTTTGGAATAGTTTGAGAAGGATAGGTGTTAGTTCTTCTTTGAACGTTTGGTAAAATTCTCCGGTGAAGCCATCCATCCAGTCCAGGGCTTTTGTGTGCAGGGAGTTTCTTTGTTTGTTTGTTTGTTTGTTTTTTGTTACTGCTTCAATTTTGCTAGTTGTTATCTGTCTGTTCAAGCTTTCTGATTCTTCTTGATTCAGTTTTGGGAGATTGTATGTTTCCAGAAATTTGTCCATTTCACCCAGGTTGTCCAGTTTCTTGGCACATAGTTGTTTGTAGTAATTTCTTACAATCCTCTGTATTTCTGTGGTGTCACTTGTTACTTCTCTTTCATTTCTGATTTTATTTATTTGAGTCCTCTTTTTTGTTCTTGATAAGTCTGGTTAAAAGTTTGTCAATTTTGTTTATCTTTTCAAAGAACCAGCACCTCCTCAATTTTTGATTCTTTGGAATTTTTTAGCCACTATGTCATTTAATTCTGCTCCAATATTGATTATTTCCTTCCTTAACCTCACTCTGGGCTTTGTTTATTATTGTTCCTCTAGTTCTTTCAGATATACGGTTAGGTTGTTTTCTTGAGATTTTTCAGTCTTATTTAGGTGGGCCGGTATTGCTGTGAACCTCCCTCTCAGGACTGCCTTCACTGTGTCTCATATGTTTTCAGCTGCTGCATATTCATTTTCTTTGATTTCCAAATACTTTTTGATTTTTTCTTGATCTCATTGTTAACCCATTCAGTATTTAATAACATGTTATCCCATCTCCATGTATTTGAATATTTATAAGTTTTCTCCTTAAGGTTGGCTTCTAGTTTCAAGTCATTGTGACCTGAGAAGATGCTTGATATGATTTCAGTTTTCTTGAATTGATTAAGGCTTGTTTTGTGTCCTACCATATGGTCTATCTTTGAAAATGATCCATGTGCATTTGAAAAGAATGTGTGTTTTGCCTCTTTGGGGCAATGTATCAATTAAGTCTATTTGATCTAGGGTGTTGTTCAATGCCACAATATCCCTGTTGATTCTTTGTTTGGAAGGTCTATCCATTGTTGACAATGGGTCTTTAAATTTCCCTATGATGACTGTACTGTTGCCGATATCATTCTTAAAGTCCTCCAAGATTTTCTTTATGTTTTTAGGTGCTCCTAAGACCAGCTGTCTTCCAGACTCTAAGTTGGCATCTACAGGAGTAAAGGGCAGTTCAGAGGAAACCGCAGAACCTCCACACATACAACCTCTCTCCCACTATCTGACTTGGGACTGTCAAGATTAATCTTACCATAACCTCGACCCCAGGTTATGTTGGATGCTGAGAACTTCCATGCCATCCCTTATTTCCAGTCTCTAATTCCCATTCAGCTTACATGTAGCCTCCTCTAAGCCTATCTGTTGTCCCCACCCCCTATCTTTTAAAACCCTTCCACTCTCTCTTCTCGTACATTCAGCCATCTGCAAACTCATCTATATCACCAAGCTTGTCTCAGAACCTCTGCTTTGACTCTTGCTGTGATGGAAACCTGGTTCTTCTCTGATACTCTGCTGAAGTTGCAGCCTACTGATTCGTACTTCTGGGCCTGGAAGTGGGGTAAACCTACTTCTACCTCCCTCTTCAAATGCTGCTTCTCGGTCAGTCTCCTTCCCATCTGTCTAAAAATCTCAGCATTGAATACTATGTCCTTGAACTCTACCACCAACTACCCCCTTTGTTGCAGTCAACTAATCAACCCTGCCCCATGCTCCACTCACCTTAATTCCTTCATAACAAACTCCTGTTATAATTCTTAGTAATTTCAATATCCACATGGATGGTCTGTCTACTTCAATTCCTTGATCTCCTCTACTCTGATCAGGTAGACACACTCTTGACCATATCATAACCAGTAACTGAAATCTCTTCAGAATTAGTTTTATTTCAAATGCCCCATTCTTCAACTACCATTGTCTTTCTTTCCAAATTACTCCCTGTAATACCTCAACTCCAACAACCTTTGAACCTCACTGACACTTCATGTTATTCTGTCACCTATTTATCTTCCTTGTCCCCTTTACTCTCTCATGAGGCATGTGTGAACATATATGTTATACAAATAAAGCACTTAGAAAAGGGTCTGTCTAAGTGTTTGCTCTCCTTATTTAATCTATTAGTGATGTCAAATAGCCAGGGAGTTAACCAACTCTGTATCAAAAAGCCTAGTGATTTCATTATTCTTTTAACTGTGATCTGCTGAAATATGTGTGTATGCACCCACATAGACACACTTTTCTAAGTTTCAGACATTGCACTTCAACTCAACTTTGGGAGGCATTGCTTGACAATAAGAATACACTCTCCTTAACCACAGTAATATAACAATACCTAAGAAGATTTATAATCATTCCATAATCTAATAAATATATTAAACTCTAATCTATATTTAAGTGTCCTCAATTATAGCAAAAATTTTTTTATAGATGTTATCTTCCAAACAGGATTTCAGTCAAAGTTCATGGGTTGCATTTGGTAATTATGCCTCTCATATCTGCAAAGGCCCCTTTAAAAAATGTTTTTTAAATATACCTTCCCAAGTAGAATTCCTTATCCAAAGGAATTAGGGGACCCCTGACTTAGATCTGTTTCTGTTTACTTCTGCTGCTCTTTACACAACTCAGAGGGACATCTGTTGTGGTTCCTAATGGTTGTATTTCCATTAAATGAAACCTCAATTGAAAACAGTGACCTCTGGGGACCAGTTACCACCCCTCTCAGTGCTGAAGTTTCCTGGGAGTTTGACATTCCTTTGTGCCTTTAGTATTTCTGCTTTCTTTTTTTCAGTTGTTATTTTAGGAATCTTTATTCCCTCTTTCTTTTCACCGCCCCCATTTTCATCCGGCTGGCACTGGGCATCTCAAAGGTGAAGAAAGACTGAAATAGTTCTATGTTGGTCTATGACTTGTGTTCCCACACTGATTACCGAATCTCACAAACTGAGGGCCGATGAGACAGGGAGAGGAAGCTTTTATTTTTACTTCCAGAGTATTTGGAACTGTACAATTATGCTATCTGATGACTTTATACACTTCTTTTTAGTTTAACCAACACGCTTTAAAGTCCTGTATTCTCCAAACTCTTCTGAGCCATTTGGAAAGTAAAGTTTGCTTTTTCTCTTTTGCCTGAAAATGTCCAGGAGCAAACTGGATGAGGCTTCCCAGAGGACGGGTTTGGTTTGTTCCCTGCCAGAGGGTCATGGTGCTATCTATCGACACATTCCAAAGCCTCATAAAAGCTGTCAAAGACTGCCCAAGAGAAACAACCATTCAGTATCACGGGTCTTGATTTTTACAGCTACTAATAACTTTTTCCTTTGAGTTTGCCCAGAGCTCTGTACATAATTAAAATAAATAAACCTTATTCCTGCCTTGCCTATAAGTTTGCTGTGTGACCTCAGTAAAATTACTTAACCTTTCTGATCCATATTTTTTTCTTCTGTTAGAACAAAAAATAGTATGATCAGAGAAATCACTAGAGAATAAAGCTCCATCATAATAGTTTAGTTGATTTTTTTTTAAATCTTTAATTCATCACTTCAGGTATACAAATATGTCTACAGTCAGAGACAACTTACAGTTACTTCTAATGAGCAAGTTTAAAAGACTGGATTTCCAAAAGGAGTCATTCATCTAACCATATAAACCTTTCCGTAAGAATCAG
Organism: Desmodus rotundus; assembly: GCF_022682495.2. Classification (NCBI taxonomy): domain Eukaryota; kingdom Metazoa; phylum Chordata; class Mammalia; order Chiroptera; family Phyllostomidae; genus Desmodus; species Desmodus rotundus. The sequence goes on from NC_071390.1 coordinate 112,207,027, forward strand.
AGATCACATGAAGTGCCTCAGCTTTCTGCAGGAAGCACCAAAATGCAATAGAAGGAATTGAAAGAGAAAGGAAACATCTCTTTTAAACGCCCTGGAATCATCATCTGTGTGGTCAAAGTAAATGTTTTAATGTGAGTCTTATTGCATCAAGTATATCAATAACACTTAAGCTCTGATCCAAGAGTTTCCATCATTTTTCCTCAGGGACCTCATTTTCTCAGGATGAATTTATCTAACTTTTGTCCAATAAAAATATCACCAGCTAAAATGTTTTAGTCCTGGGCTTCTAACGTTGCAAACTCTGTCTCAGTGGAGTATCCATTTATTTTACTCCTCACTCTTCTTAACTCTGCGGCAAATGCTTTCTGCTGTCTTTCTTAACACAATGTGAATACTTCACCTTGGTTCACAGAGCCCTGGCCTGCCTTCTTTTGTGTTCTATGTGCAGCAATGCACTGGCCCAGTGCGATGAGATATTTTGAGAGTGTCGCCAAGTGGTGATTATACTCCAGTCTTACTCTCCTTGCCTGTGTTGGCACTCCCTCCCCTACTTCCCAACCTCAGGTCCTGTTTCTACTGTTTGAGAAAAGTTGGGAGGATCTAAACAGACTCTCAGAGTCTAGAAAGTTTAAAAATATGCACAGGACATATTTTCTAAATAGAGAACTTGAAACCCTAAACTCTAAGTGACTCGGTAACTTCCATCTATTTTCAAAAGCAAAGAACAATATTTTATCTTGAAATTAAAGTTAACATAAATAACAATGTTTAGAGAAAACCTTCTGCTATGTCTAAAACCAAAGGGACAGGCTGGGTCCTTGCTAAGGCCTAAAAGAGAATTAGGGGAAAGTCAGAGATTTCCTGTCTTTGTAATGAGTTTACTAATTAAATCTTAATTGTAAACCAAGCTGAGCAAAATTTAAATGAACCTCTGGTGCCAGAAGCCAGGTTATTATGGTGGAATTGTTTATAAGGACAGGAAAGTGACTTTCTAAACATCAGATTCCTGTGCGTTAGCCAAGACTTGGAGGAAGTCCCCATGTGGGGAGGCTCAGAAAGTAGCAAAATAAGTAACTTGGGCTTTAAGATAATTAAATGACACTGAGATGTCCTATGTCCCCTGAATCCAGTCATTGCCAGAGGCTGTGATCTTTCTGTCTTGCTGGGCTGGAAACCCTGCTTCTGCAATAACCAGCCTATTTCCCCCCATTTTACAGCAAATGGTCCAGCTGTTTCAGCCTTTACAGTGATGCACATGGAAATTTCTTCAACCCTGACTGCTCTATCAAAAACAAGTCTTGCAAATACACAGCAGTCCAAGCACCCAAGAAAAACAAAACCACAATCACGGGAGAGTGAAAGAGTTGCCTTTATTTCCTCCTGGTATTATTGGGGTATGGGAGAGGGTGTTAAAAGGCAGGCTGTAAAGTAAATAAAAACAAAAATCCTGTGGCTATATACATGGTTTAACATAACTTTCTTATCATAAGATTAGGAAAGTGAATTATGCAAATGATTTTATTTTGCTTTGTTTACATTTACTCATTTAAATAAAGAACTTACCTTATGACCTTTCCTTTTAGAGGCACTTAATTTACAGCCAACTTTTCTCTTGCCTAAATACAGGGTGGGACAAAAGTAGGTTTACAGTTGTGAGTAAGCAAAAGACAGAGCTTATTCTTTTTTTATTTTTTAATTTTTGAAGGTAGCATTGATCAACAAAAACCTTGCAGGTTTGAAGTATATAACTCAACAAAACATCATTTGCACACGGGATCATGGGCTCACCACCCAAAGTCAAGTCTCTTTCTGTCCTCATTCATCCCCCTTTTGCCCACTTCTACCTTCCCCATCCCTCTTTCCCTCTGGCTATCACCATACTGTTGTCCATGCCATGTGTGTGTGTGTATACATATATACATATGTATACACACATATACATATACATATATACACATATGACAATATATAGTCATATATATTACAATTATATATGAAATATACCTTTTTAGCTTAATCCCTTTAGCTTTTCTCACCTGCCCCCAACCCCCCTCCCCTCTGATAGCTGTCAGTCTTTCCTATGTGTCTATGCTTCTGTTTCTACTTTGTTTGTTAAATTATTTTGTTGATTAGATATAATCAACTAGATATTTTGTCACATATAAGCGAGATCATATGATGTCTTTCTCTGTCTGGCTTAAAGGGTAAGATTTCCATCTTTTTTACAGCCAAGTAGTATTCCACCGTGTAAATGTACCACAGCTGCTTTACGCACTCATCTACTGATGGGCACCTGGGGTGTTTCCCGATCTTGACTATTGTGAATAATGTTGCAATGAACATCAAAGTGCACATGCTTGAATTCATTTATTCTCGTATTATTATTTATTATTGTATCATTTTCCATACGAACAACTGTAAACCTCCTTCTGCCCCACCCTGTATAAGTTTTCCCAGTAAAACCTTCCTTTGGCTTTATTTGCCATCGGGAATGGGCCTGCGTGCAGAGCTCCCTGCAAAATACCCTCATGAGTTAGTGACATGTCACAGATTAGGGAGCACGTGTGAAGATTTTATCCAAACCCTAAAAGCAGTTTGGTTAATACAAGCAATGGCGGTGCCTGTGCTCCCAAGACTGGAGAACAGGGCGGAGCACAACCAAATACTTTGTCCTTCCCTGCTCCCCAAGGAAACCACTCTACAGAGTGAGGAGTCAAAATGAAAGAGGCAATATAATTGTATAATCTATAATATTATTTTTTATAATATTATTTCCAATTATTATGTATCCCATCTACCTATGTAATTTTTAAAATGCAACATGACCTTGTTTTTTACAAAAAGATTTTAACATCTCCATAAGCTTCCCCTTGTGTCAGAGTCAGAGAGGTTGCCTTCAGAACAGATCATGGGCCTGGGCCCCTCTCCTCGCTCAAGAGTCATCATCTGGACTCTCGGGCCTCCATATCTGATGTTGGTGGCTTGGAGGGAGTCAAAATTCCAACAGGAGCCACGTTAGACATGAATGGTGCATGTCTCCACTCTTCACAGGCTATTAAAGGGCTTAAAAGAAGGCACTGGGAGTATATAATTTATTATTCGTATTATTGTCATTTTGACCTTTTAATCCAGAAGCCAAGAACCCAAGGAAAACGTCGCCTGGAGGCCTGTATAAAACAAGCTTCTTCCATCTCTGATTTCTTGGAGTCACTTTCTCAATTATCCCCACAGAGAATTTTAAACTGTCTACTATTTATTTACTCTGTAAACTTAATTGTTTTCATGGATCTTTTCCAAAACTCCCGGTTGTTTGCCTTTGTTTTATTTTTAATGGAAGCCAGAGCTTAAATGGAGATTTACATAATAAAACCTCATTTCACCTTTGAAATCTTTTGAGACTATTTTGAACTATGGTATAGCACACATTTCAGAAATACTACTTCTTTCTAGCCTTTGCTGTACTATCCACAAGATAAAAATTGGAATGTTTTCCGGAGGTCTGCTTGGCTCTGCTTCTGGGTGCCACCATAGGTGACTCCTACAGAATTGCTTGACTTCGTCCCATTGCTTTCCATAATAATATTCTTCAGGAGAGAAAAAGTATAAACCACTGGTCAAAACTTTGAAGATACATGCGCAACTTTTTTGTTTGGAAGTTGCTGAGTGTACTTTCTTGTTTGCTCTTTTAAGCAAGTGAAATGTTTTCCAGTGAAATGTTTTCCTCACCCTCTCCACCTCAATGCCATGCCAAGAACCAACTGGCCTCCAGAACCTTTCTAGGGAATCAGCCAGTTCTAGGATCCCTTAGGACCTTAGATTTCTAGAGGGACCGTGGAGAGCTTAGTCACCACCATTTAAAAAAGATGAAAGAGGGATTTGACTGGCAGAGTGTTCAGCTGCAGTCTCACAGTATAGTTCTGTCGACAATCCAAACCTTGGTTTCGATCTCTCCAGCAAAAGCGGCCTCGTACTCAGGCCTCCATGAATTGTCTAGCTTTTGCAGGCTAAAGACAACTTCACAGGACTTTATAATTCTATAATAGAAGTCAGGAGGCCTGCTTTCGTTGAAAGTGTATTTAGTGTGGGACAGAGTCCAATTTCCTATAGCAGGACATCCTCTGCACTAGAGTACCTATACATACAAACTTATAAGGACCTCCTTTACCTTTTGGTTAATACAGAAATTGCTGAGGGTCAAGAGAGCTTAACTATTGTTTAGTTTAATGCCTTAATTTTACAAGTTAAAAAAAATTAAAGACCAAAAGAAAGAGCCATTATGTGGTGGAGCAGTTTTGGCACTAGCTCCAGAATTCCCTATACAAATTTGACCAGAGAGCCCAGAAATTCTAGAGAAGCCACGCCGCGTTTTAGTTCAGTGAGGTGGCCTAGCCCCAGCGTTTTAACAGGTGAATGGGAAATGGCATAGTAACATCTGACATCAAGTTTTGGCGGACTTTGTTTCATTAAAAATTGATTTTTTTCCCAATTAGACTTCCATTTTACCTTAGAAATAGATTTCAGGCATGTCAAGTGATAACCTAAGCTGCGCTGAAAAGTGCCATTAGTCTGCGGGGAGAGAGATGGTAAGCAATTCCGGCTTACCAGCTGAAGGTCAGATAAGTCCCGGCGACAAGTTTCACAGCGGTGTGCAGCGCTCCCGTGCCTCGCAGAGGCCTGCCGTGCTGTGATTGGCTGCTCTGCCCCAGACTAGGCTTCAGTGTTCAGCGGGGCCACAATGTCTAATTTGATTTCAGAGAAAATATTGAGAAGTTCTAGAAAGCACAAAACTTTCTTTCTCTTTCCTACCTTTGAACAAGGAAATCATTGCTTTGAGAAGCCAGATTTAGTTTGGTTTCTCTGTGTGTGCGAATGAGTGTGTTTTCCCCAGGAACTGTTGAGATCACATTTTCCACCCAAGACTCAGCGGACTTCCTAGCTTAGTGAAGGATATGCGGTACGTGTGCGAGACGGGAATGTAGGGAATGAAGCTGTCCTGTTTACAAGGGCAAGTGGATTTCGAGGCATTTTTCATGAGGAAAAGAACTTCTGACACTTGACCAGTCTTCCAGGTACAACTCCTGGGTCCCAGAGCTGGCTGCCATTCATCCAGCTGAGGCTCTGTCACCCCAATAACACAGGATAGGGCCAGGACAAGCTGTAGACAGTTGGTGTAAAGCCCCTGAAAACAACAGGTCCAATTCTAAATTGACAAATGCCTAGAGAGCAGGGCCCGTGGTATCTGTTAATAGGTGTGTCCTGGGAACCTAGAACAGAGCCCGGCCTGTAGTTGATGCTTGCTATAGATTTGTTGACAGAAGGGTTGTCTTATTTGGGAGGAGCACCAAACCAGGGATTTATTCAAGAAACATTCTCTGAGTATCTATTAGCACCAAGGTACTGAAAATCTCAAGAGACACGAATACAAATACAAAAATAAAATCTAAATTGCAGTGGCTCATGGTGGAGAGACCTTGGGCTTTGAAGATGAACCTGGTCGTTTTCTCAGCTTTGACCCTCACAAGCCTTGTGAGTGGGCAATCACTTCATCTCACACAGCATCATTTTCTTCATCTGTAAAATGCAGGTGGGAAATCTACCCGCCTCACAGAGTTATTGTGGGAACTAGAAAGCAAGGTGTGTGGCACAATTCCTGGTGTATAGCAGGTGCTCAGTGAGCAGTATTTGGGGGGGGGGGGAATAAATTTTTTGCTTACTAAAAACAAGCAATGAGCAAGAGTACAGAGACAAATGGAAAGCTGTGTTTTTTCCAGCTTTCTTGATATATAATTGATATATAACATTGTATAAGTTTAAGGTGAACAATGCAGTGGTTTTATATATGTATATTGCCAAATAATTACCACAATAAGGTTAGTTCATACATTCATCAGCTGACATAGTTACAATTTTTTTCTTGTGATGAGAACTTTTAAGATCTTTCTCTTGGCGACCTAAAAACACACAATACAATATGTGATATGACACAGCATTGTTAAGTGGGGTCACCATGCAGTACTTATTCATCTGCTAAGTGGAGCTTTGTACCTTTGCACCACCTTTAATCATTCCCTGCTCCCAAGCCCACCTCTAGGGCAACCACCATTCACTACCTGTTCCTGTGAGTTTGGTTTATTAGCAGATTCACATGTAAAAAAATCAAACAGTACTTGTCTTTCTTTGTCTGACTTACTTCATGCAGCATAATATCCTCAAAGTCTATCGATGTCGTTGCAAATGGCAGGATTTTCTCCTTTTTTAAGGCTGAATAACATTCCATTCCATTATATATATCACATTTTCTTTTTTTTAATTAAATTTATTAGGGTAACACTGACTAGTAACATTACGTGCGTTTCCAGCGTACAACTTCATGATACAACATCTGTATATCCCATTGTGCACTCGCCACCCAAAGTCCAGTCTCCTTCCATCACCCCATATTTGACCCCACTGATCCTCTTCATCCTCCCTCAACCCTCTTTCCCCTCTGCCTATGAGGTTGTTTGTCTTGTTTGCTTGTTGCTTTTTGTTTTATATCCCACACATGTTTGAATTCATATGGTTCTTGTCCTTTTATGTCCGACTTATTTCACTTTGCATGACACTCTCAAGATCCATCCATGTGGTCACAGATGGCAAAGTTTCACCTTTCTTATGGCTGAGTAGTATGTCATTGTTTATACACCATGTCTTCTTTATCCAGTCATTGGCCAGAGGACACTTCGGTTGTTTCCATGTCTTGGCTATCGTGTATCATATTCTCTTTATCCACACATCTGTAAGTGGACACTTAGGTTTTCCCATGACCAGCGAACAATATTTCCCCCCTCCCTATAGAATATCTGATCCTCTGATCCTGTTCTCCAAAAGATCAGCATGTAACTTGGAAAAGAGAAGCATAAAAATGAAATAAGCTTATATTACCTTCCTAAAATTTCTATTTAGAATAGCTTTTGGGGTGCTTTAGAGCAGTGGTCTGTAAACTCTTTCTGCACAGGAACAGAAAGTAAATAGTTTAGACTTTGGTCACCTGGCACATTCTGTTGCAAATACTCAATTCTGCCATCATGCTGGGAAAGCAGCCATCGTCGAACAGATGAAGCTGTGCTCCAGTGTGGTACTTTGTCGGGGCTACCATAGCAACACCACAGACAGGGGCTTAAACAACAGAAACGCATCGTCGCACAGTTTTGGACTGAGATTCCAAGATCAAGGTGTCAGCAGGTTTGGTTTCTTCTGAAACCTCTCTCCTTAGCTTACAGAAAGCTGCCTTCTCTCTCTGGGTTCTCACAGGGTTTTTCCTCTCTGCCCAGGTGTCCTTGGTGTCTCTTCCTATGCCCAGATTTTCTCTTCTTATAGTAACACCAGTCAGATTGGATTAGGGCCCACCCTATTATCTCAGCTAGCCCTCCCAACCTCGTTGACTGGTGGATCTATTATTTTTATCCCTCTTATACGGATGAGGAAACAACAGCTCTGGGAGATTGGTCACTACTCCATGTAAGCAGGGGAGATGAGAACGAAACCCTTGGACTGGCTCCAAACCCTGTTCTGTAATGACTTGCTGATTTCCTTGGTGGCTCCACATCCATTAGAATAGAGAAGCAGAATAAAAGTTTTCCTCTGGCCCTTCCCCTCACCCCCTTTACAGGACACAAGCTGATAATTGCTAAGGAAGTGAGGTCACCACTAACATGATTTTTGACTCATGCCAAAAGTTTGTCTCTGAACTATTGTTGAAAAGTGTTCTCAGGAGAATGGACTTGGTTTAGCAATCAAGCAGAAGCTTTTGTGACTAAAGGAAGGCTCCTGGGAACACAGTGTAATAAGCAGCTGCAGGGGTCACCTCCCTGAACGCCTTGCCCCAGGCGACCATACTCACCCAGATAACCATTGATCCTGTCTTAAAGATTTCCAGGCATAAGATCTCCCAGCCCTCTTTGAAAACCAAATCCAGTGCTACATTTCTTCCACTGTGAGGTCTTCTTTTTAATATGCCCATAGTAACTAATATGCAGTATGTTGTCTCTGGGCTAGAAGACCAATTATAAAGAAAAGTATAGAAGGCATTCTGGGTCCTCAGAATCAGAAATCCTATCACTGCAATAGAGAATTCATATGCAATAGAAATAAGTACTGGATGCCCACTTAGCATTGTTTTAAATTTCCTAGTACCTGCCTTCTGGTAGATTTTGAGGCACAGACTTCAGCTTACTTGTTATTTTCGTCAGGGTCCGACACAGTGCTATGCTCTTTGATTTAAACACGCTTGTTAGTGAAACAGTGGTTATCAGAGGCGGGGGGGTGGGAAAACTGGGGAGATATTGGTCAGAGGGTACGAAGTGGAAATTACGCAGGATGAATAAGTCTAGAGCCCGAATGTACGGCATACTGACTACAGTTGATAATAGTGTATTAAATACTGAACATTGACTGAAAGAGCAGATGTGAGGTGCTCTCACCACAGAAAAATAGTGACTGAGGAGATATGTTAATGAGCTTGGCTGTAGTGATCATTTCACTACTATATATGTCACATCATGTTTACGCCTTAAAATATGTAATAATATAAAAATAAAAATAGACAAACTTATTATTTAGCAATCTCTATATTCCATAACTTCTTTTCTACATGGATAATCACATTAGGCAGCTCTCAAACTTGAAAAATGTTTATTGGCTAGTCCAAGATGGTTGCCTATTTTCTAACTCTGTTGAAAATTAAATGAGAAGAGAGTTTAAAAAATAGGTTTTAAACATCAATAATTTTCTGGCAGTAACGTCGGTTAACACACAAGAAGGATGTTTGAGCATCTCCTTTCAGATGTCAATTGTTAACCCAAATTCTTAAGATGTTAACTCTACTCAATTCAGCTGGCCGCCTCCTCTCTTCACATCTTATGCTTCAAATCACACTTTCTGTTTTCTCAGAAAACCTGGAAAGCCAGGCCTCTGGTTCTCTGGTAGTACAGCTCTATGCATTCTTCAAGGACCATCCCAAATGTCACCTCCTCCAGAAGACTTCTCTCCCACCTTCAGCTCCCCAACCCAGCATGCCGCCTCTCACTTTGACAGCACTTTGCTCTATCACTTTTTAAACATAATTATTGGCCTCTTAGTAAGGGCTATGAACAATTTTGTTTTCTATGCTCAGCTGTGACCTGTTTCTGTAGTTTTTCTCACCTTGATACCCACAGCTCCAACCACATCCCTGACACATAAGATACTCAATATTTGTCAAGCAAATGAAGAAACCCATTCCAGTCTCATTCCTGGCCCTTAGCTCTGTAAGGTAGACCTCTCAATAAATATGGCCAGATTAAATAAATGCTGTTTTCCCAACTGAGAAAAGATAAGGCTTGGTTTTCTCACAAGGGTTAAGGAGACAAGGTTTGACCAGTTTAAACCAGGAAGAAAAGTGTTCCAGGGTCACATGGTTAGGCAGTAAGCTATCCAGGAGGAATCCTGTCCTCTGCTGTTTCCAAACCACCCCAGAACAGGTTTCTGAAGCCCACGGCTAAATGGCTGGGCGGGGCAGAGCCTGACTCCAGAGCTGGGGGAGGACTGACACTGCACGCACAGTCCCAGCGCTCAGCCTGCTTTCAGAAAGTAATGATCCTGCGTGAATCATGCGCACTGCAGATGGAGGGGCTGCCTCCTCTCACCCAGTTTGTCAAAGATGTCTCATGAACCCCGTGTCTCTGGTAAAATGCACTAATGCTGGTGCGGTCTGAGGCCACAAACAAGAAGGCGCAAGGGGGAAAAAGAAAAAAGAAAAATGGAACAGAGCTGGGAAATTGGGACTTGTCAGAGTTGTGGCTAGAACTTAACCACATGTTAATCTTCCTGTTTATAGGCCAGCGTAGACTGGATTTGATGAAGCTACAGACTGCTGCATTCTAAGTTGCGTTGGCAACCAGACCAGCTTTTTAAAACTTCGCGCTTAAGTCCATCCTAAATTAATTTCATTTCAACACGAAAAATTGATCTACTTTCATAAGGAAATGGATCACCTTATACTTTCTGCTTCTAAATTGTAGGGAACAAAGGATCTTCACTTAATGAGCCTGGGCAGTGAATAGATAGTGGAAGCTAAAATTTAAAACAACTCATCAAGCTTTGATTTATGAAGATTCTGTAACTTATCCACTATTGAAATTAAAGTGGTAAAAGATATGTAATATGAAATCAAATAAACTATTGCTTTAACATTTTAATAATTAAATGTCTATGTTTCACAGATTAGCAGTCTTCCTTATGCTTTTGAAAATTTAAGTGCTGAAATCAAGACTTTTCCTGAGCCTAAATTTATTTTTCTCCCCTCCCCCCCAAAATAATTGTTTTATTTTGCTTTTAAAACTGATTTTGCTTTTTTTCCTAAAGATAGTTCATCTCAAGAAGTTAATTCCAAGAAGCACAATTTTATAGTGGATTTTCTTCTGGATTCCTAATGGTCCTCAGAATTTAATTGGGACTTGATCTTATGTGACCTAAAAATGTTTCTACTTTATCAAATACAATTTATCATGAATTTATCATGAATTTGCTGAAGATAATGAAAGAATATTTTTGGTTGACAGTATGTATCAAAGCAGTTTACATAGTTTCAAGAAGCAAGGCAGAGAAAATGGAATAATACTATCATGTGTCTTCAAAAAGAAACTTATTTTTTCTTTTCTTTTTTCATTTTCACTCATGGTTCATTAAAACTGAACAGTTAGCCCTGGCTCGTGTGGCTCAGTGGATTGAGGACCAGCCCACAAACCAAAGGATCACTAGTTCGGTTCCCAGTCAGGGCACATGCCTGGGTTGCTGGCCACATCCCCAGTAGGGGGTGCATGAGAGGCAACCACACATTGATGTTTCTCTCCTTCTTTTTCTCCCTCCCTTTCTCCCTCCCTTACCCTCCGTCTAAATATAAATAAATAAAAATTTTTATTAAAAAAAAACAAACTAAACATTTACAATTGGTGTGCCTTGTAACTCCACAAAGTAGATGTAAAAACAATAGATGGAGAGAAATTTGGGGATTCCATAATTGAAGAGTTTATAGAAACTGGTAGGGAGTTGCCACCCTCTGTTCAGGCATGAGGTACAAAAGAAGTTGTTCCCAGACTGGCTATGTATAAAAGGTACCAGCTAAGTGACCTCCCTAAGAACACTTCTTCCAAAGCCCATATTCCATGTAATTTACAGGACACTAACCAGTTGCTCCTGCTAGTGTGTCTTCTCTCCTTCACAGCCCAATTTCATAAAGAAGTGGTTGGACACACTCACTGCTCAGCCCACAGTAGTCTGGCTCCCACCCCACACTGCTCCACTGAAATTGCTGTCCCCGTAGTCACAAATGACCTACTAATTGCCAGAGCTAATGGACACTTTTCAGTCCTTATCTTACTTAACCTTTCAGTGGCATGTGACGACCCCCTCCTCCTTGAAACTCTTTTCCTCATTTTTAACTCCCTCTGGCCATTGTTCCCTTCATGGCCCCTCTCATACATGTGGTAAGTACATTATTGGGTATCTACCATATGCAGGAAACAGTGCCAGATGTTGGGATAAAAACATGAATAAGACATAGTCTCCACCTTTAGGGAATGGTAGAATTGATGACTATCATTTATTGAGCACTCACTAAATTTCAAACACAGTACTAGCTAGTCTGACTCCATCTATACTCCTTCCACTCCTCAGTGTTACATGTCTTCCTTGGTGCCTTCCTTATCCCTCTTCTCTTCTTTCTGTACTCTTCTTTGACCATCTCATCAACGCCCAGGATTCATACTTCAATGACTCCCAAATCTATTTTCCCAACACCAACCTTGCTCTTGAGCACCAGACCTCACAGCTTTTTGAGTCATTATCTCCACCACAAGTTCACACAGTCTCCTCTAATTCAACCTACTTAAGACTGAACTCTTCCTCTTTCCTCAGAATCTGTTGCTCCTGAGTTTTCTTCCCACCAATGGCTCCACCATCCTCTCAGACTATCCTTGATCATAAATCCATTCATCATCTTACGCCTTTCTCTTTTTTCAATACCTACATCCAATCATTCATTTTGCAATCCATATCCTAAATCAATCTCTATCCATTCTAATTTTTTCTTTCTTCTTTGTCACGACCTTGGTCAGGGCTTATGTATTCTTAGCTCGATGGTTTCAAAAATGAAAGTCTGTGTGCCTCCAGTGTTAAGTGCTCCGTTCTACCACCTCCCAGACATCTTGCCAAACAGTCATCGCATTGACGTGACCTCATCACTTCTGTGCTGACTCCTTCTGTGATTTGTCGTCGACTTCAGGAAACGTTTAAACATCGTTGTCTGCAAACTATTTGTAGTAGTTTGCTTATCTCCTAACTTGAATACAAAAATGTGGGAACATGAATCTTATTCTATTCATCTTGGCATCTGCTACTAAGGATTTTTATTTTCATTAATTAATATAATCTCCCTTTACTGAAGAGATCCTGTGAGTATCCAAAGCTCCCTTTCAGAGAGCAGAATCTCTGGAAACTAGACAGGTGAGTTTCAACATGGGAAAACAGGCAGGGAATGGTTTGAACTAGACAACGCAGTCTAAAAGGAAGACCCTGGTCAGTCAGGGGCGAGTGGTTACTGAGCACTGAACACGTGATGCTTTGACAAAATACAGGAAATAAGCTATAGGGGCATGTGAAGCACGAAACGTGCCAGTTTCCCCTACGGCATCCATTTTATGGGATGAATCGACTGCTCTCCAATACTACCTTTACAAAGGTGTTTGTTACGTACTAGCCTAGGAAATTTTAGAGGGAAAACTGGGCTCAGATGGGTAGAACTAAAGATAAGGCTTAAGTCTACAGAGCTATTTAGCATTTATTTTAAGGAAGAAAACACACACACACACACACACGCATACGTATACTCAAAAAGGAACAAGATACCAGCAGTTAAGCTGGAGTGTTAAGTACAGTGTCTGTTCTCTTTTTCTATCCAAGAATAATTGGGAAAATGCTATCTTGTTTCCGCCTTTGTTCTGAGAATAGTATTTCGTATAAATATCAGGGTTGAAAACCAAAGAGTATGAGTGATGCAGGGTATTTCATCACCACTTTCATCAACTTTCGAGTAAGACCAATGAACAAGCAAACCAGGGAAACAACTAGACAGTCCTCCCCGGCACAAAGAACAAGATAGATATCTGCTTGCGTGCTCAGAAAATGCAAAGGGACAGAGCATCCTCAGGGTAGCACCAGGCAGTCCCACGTAAGACTTCCTGCTTCAGGCAAGATCTTAAAGCACTTCCTGACTCCTTAATGAACTCAGCTTCTTGCTTAATATTGTTCTGCTGGGAGGGAGAAATTCCTTTCTGACTCCTGCAAATGATCAACTTATGCCCTAAAGCATAAAATGTAATTACCCCTTATCATTATCTCAGTTTACCAAACAGCACTTGTTATCAGTCACTGCTCAGCAACTTTTTTCATGCTTTCAAAATAGTGCACACCTAGGTTAGCCACACGGTAAGAGCTTTATGCCCATAATTCAGGTTTAATTTAATTATAGAATATTTTTCTTGAGACCCTTTTTATAGTAAGATACTCTGCACTCCATGACAAAGAAGGTTATTGATTGTCTCAGGAGAGACCTATCGGCTTGGTGTAAGAATTATTGAAAAAGGAAATAATAGTTAAAGACAAAAAAATTTCTATCCTGAGCTTTGATGATGGCTACTCAAAGAAAAGAAATCTCAGTTATACTAAAGTGCGAAGGCTGGCCTGTACCTGAAAGTTTACACACCAGGGCATTGGGTATTTCAGTGTACGTATGGTTGTGTGTGTGCACTTATGTGAGTTTGTATGCTATGTTGGGGAGGTGGGGAGAGAAAATTAATCATGCAAATCAGTGCCTGACCACATTTGAAAAAGGGTCTGGATCGTATTCAATGCGGGCCAACTAATAAAGGCGTAAGTTATTATAAACAAATTCATCTTGTTTTTTCAACACTACCTCAGGTTTTAAAAAAAATCATAGGCCTGGTGCCTGTAAATATGTAATATATTCATCTCCTTCCCTTAGTTTGCTGGGCAATGAGATTGTCCAGACAAGGACTTTGTCTGAATAATTTAAACAGTGCATGGAAATCATTTAAAAACAATTTAGAATAGAAATCCTTCTCCGATGGATTAAACAGAGTACACTCCAGAGTACTAAAAACATTGCTAGAGTATTACTAGAAAACACATTACTCTATTGAGTGGCTTTCCTATCTTCTCCCCAGTTGATAGGCAACATCACTTTAGATTGGAATTTGGCAAACTATGGCCCCTGGGCTAAATCTATACTGTGGCCTAACTTGGTAAATAAAGCACAGCCACACCAATTCATTCACATTCTTATTATCTATGGTGTTTTCATGCCGCAATGGCAGAGATGACTATTTGCAAGAGACCATATGGACCAAAAAGCTAAAAATGGTTACTACTTGGCCCTTCACAGCAAAAAAATTGCAGACCCCTCCTTTATTTGGTCCATACTGTTGTGGGTGCCTCTGAGAGTGCCCTTTCCCCATGAGTTCATTTAAAAACAAAGAACCACATTTCAAAAACTTAATGAGAGTGGATGTGGAGTAAGAACTAAACTGTTCTTATTTAAAGTGCTCTGTGATAGTTCTTGTGACCTCCCAGGTGCCTGTGTGGATTTCTGGGCAAGGTTGGATTCCAGTTGCTTGAGGAGATGAGTGAGGCATTGCTGTATTTGAATGGTCAAATGGTAACAGGAAAAAGTCATAAGAGGCCTGAAATGACAGAGGGTGGTGGAAGTTTAAATATAAGAGGAGTCCGTCTAGAGAAAAATTGAGTAGGGAGGAGGCACAGATAATGCGCTTAAATCACTCTGCAAGACAGGTTTTGTGCCACAGAGGTAATTACCAACAACAGGAAAACTCCCCGTCTAGACTACTCCACAAGAATCCGAGTGAATTTATTTGTGAAGAATTTGGCAAACACATCCATATACACATCGTCCTACACATATACAGAGCCCTCATCCCCTCACAGACACAGCAAGAAGAATGCTCCTCTGTTCTCTTAAAAAGTTCTTACACAAACACAAGCTCATTTGTGGTTCACTGAGTGTGAAACAATTACTCCCACAAACAGAACAACAGAAAGCAAAAATAGACCCGAGTGTATTTTTCAGTTTGTGGTCTCTGTGTTCAAACACAAAGAGTTAAACAAAATGAATGACTGCATTACACCTGAAGAAGATGGGGAAGCCAGATAACCTGCTTGAGTGTTTCTCTTTGACAGCCATTACGACACATGTACCTAGAAATATAACTCAGTCGGTTTTCAGGAGACTTGGGTATCTTTTGAATGAGGACCGTTAGCTTCAGGGGCCTGGAGGAAACCAACTGCTGCCCCAGAGAAATGGGGACGGCAGCCTCCTGTAGGGGGTTTCAGCTCTGCAGCTCACAGTGGGTGAACCATGAAAACAGAATGACTCTGAACATTCTCAGATCACCAAAGAGCTGCTATTACAACACATTGGAGGAGAATGCTATTATGCTTATTGCTGCTTAAAATTTGTAGTTCGGGATGCCAAAGAGGAAGAAAGAAGCTTATCTCCACAGCTATTCTGGATTCTGGAGTAATTTGCCATTCTTATTACTGTGTATCAAGAAAGTGGCAAATTCAAAGGCTGTCATTTATTTCACTAATGGAATTAAAAATGAATGTGGTCCAAGCAGTAATCAATGCCTTGCTCGTTGTGATGGATTATGGTTTGGCTAAATAGTATGACCTTTAATTACCTGAAAAAAAATGCAATTTTCTAATGTCTTTGCTGTTTTCTCTGTGATTTCCCACACAAATGCAACCTGTCATGTGCTATATTTATTTAGCTTAAATAAATTTACTGCTTATGAAAGGTGCTGGATTAGCAGGCCTAGAATAAAATTCTTCATCCCTTTAGTCCTTCGTTATTAAACACGTTAAGAGCACTTTGTTCTTTGTTGAGCTCCGTGCAGTAATTCATTTGATTATTTTTAATAACGTCCTTCTATTGTGCATAAGGAATGTTATTCTTATTTTTTTAGATAAGAACCCTGAAACATAAAACGTAGGAGATGTGGTCTGGGACAATGGAAGGGTTAATGATCAGCGTGTTCTAGCTCTCGGTTTCGCGCGTCGCCCCCTGACGCGGGCCGCTGCCACTGGGGTAGAGTGGTGGATGAGCGCTGTACAGAGCGTGCGAAGAAATGTTCAGTCCTGGGTTCACAGCTAAAATCAGTCAGCTTCTCCCCAGTGAGCAGCAAGAGAAGCTAGTGTTCAACATTCGATGAAAATCAAAAGTACAAATACAAATTACCCCCAAAATGTTTACTTGAGACTGATGTTGGAAAGAAAGAAGCAATTAATAATTTTTAAAAATAAAAAGTCTGCAATTTTGCTACTTTTGGGGAAGAGATAACTGTTAATTTTTAAAGGCATGCATATAAAGGAGAAAAAATTAAACCCCTGTGTCCAAGCACACTTATCCCATCAACTGAAGAGAAACAAACTGTTCCCCTCTGGAGATACAGCAACAATATCCCTTATCACAAAAATGTGTTTTCTTCTTATATAGATAATTTGCAGATTCAGCATCGACAGGTAAATAATTGAGTTGACTTTTTTCTGTCATAGGGTAAAGTTTTCAAGATTCTATCTACAAAAATTCTAGTAGTTGCTGAATCTAGGCATTTTTTTTAATTACTGACCATTGTGTAGGGAAAAAAGAAAATGAAAGGGAGAGAAAAAGAATTTCAGTGTTATTTTAATTTGCATTTCTTATTGAGATCTTCATGCTTCTTAACTATTTTGTAGTTTTAAAACGTATATCACTTAGGTAGGATTGAGGGTGGGAGGTGGGGGTGGGTGGGATGGCAGGAAAATGGAGACAACTGTACTTGAACAATAAAAAAATAAAATAAAATAAAATGTATAGCATTTACCCACTTGTCTAATAAGAACTTACTGTTCTCTAAGTCAATGTACGCATGGAGTATTATATATAAAGATTGAAAATATTTGACTGGTACTATTTGTAAATGCTTTTATAGCTTGTTGCTTATCTTTTAATTTTGTTTATCTAGAGAGATTGTGATCATTAGATTCTTTTTTTATTTAAATATTATGTGGTCAAATCTATCTTTTCAGCAAATTTTAAAGTAACTTTTATGTGTAGAACACTCTTCTCTATTTCGGAATTCTCTAATTAGTCATGCGCATTTTCGTTTTGGGGTTTTTAATAGAATACTCATGGAAAGCTTAGCTCTATCATCAGATCAAAGACAGCCTCTGCACTTTCAATGTCTGCGTGAAACACAAAGGTAAGCGCCTTTATTTGTCATTTATCTTTAATGATTAAAAACTCAGACACAACATGCACACGCTCTCATTGACAGGGGATCATCCAGAAAAGTACAGCAACATGGATGAGGCAGTGGTCACATTATTAAGTTAGAAAAGTGTCCTTTTCCACTCACTTTGGAAACTCTCCTGGACAACCACCTCAGGAAAAAATGCTGTCCTTGATATAGAAGAATCTTCCTAAATGCCATTCTACATTTAAATTGGGGGACTCTCAATTAAAAATAAACCCCAAGGAATTGATCCCCTGACCTATAATTTTCAAATGAAGGTTTCTCCAAATGAGAAATCTTAAGTACCCTTTCTACTGACTCGGGAACTTCTTGGGTGGCCTTTTACCTATATTTGCCCTGTTCTGAGAAAACCTGAGGGCTTCAACTTCATGCTCTCTTCTTATTTGGCCTCCACACTCGTTTTTTCAGTCTGACTCATTCTCCATATCCAATGCATAATGCTTCTCACTTGATGAGTTAGTTAGCCTCAACACTCTTCAAAACTGATCCCTCCTTGGTCTATGACCTCACCAGCCCCCCCAGAAGAAAAGCAGAAGCAAGCCCCATCAGAACTTTACTGGAAAGCCTCGGAGGAAGGAAGAAGGAAGAAAATTATGTGAGGTTTAAAAAGGAAGTCTTTTTTCTTTCAGAAACTCAGTACAAAATAATACATGAATAGGATTTAACACAGAGGTTTCCCTAACTGTTCAATATAATCCTTTACTGATTTTTGAAATGTGAAAAAAATTTTACCCTTCACGCCTAGACAAATACCAGCAACTTGAGATCATCATTTTCCTCTGAAACTTAAATGTGCTGTCTTTCCAGGAGAAAGGTGTAAATCTTCAATGAAAGCATAAAGAAATATAGTTGCACGAGATAGATGGAAGGCCTCTCCAATTATTAAAAGACCCTAAAAATGTTGTCGAATGAGCTGTTCATCTGCAGGTAGAATGACAGATGGAAGTGTTTTGGAGGGGATTCATGAGAAGACTGTAACCTATCTGCCCTGTGGTAGGCACACAATAAATACTTGACATTTGAATGAGTGTTGAATGGGAAAAGGGAAAAAGTTAGAAAGAATGGAATAGGGGGAAAGGGAGTGAAGGAAGGATAGCAAAGAGGAAGGGAGGGAGGGAGAACAAGGTGAAGAAGAGGGGGAGGAAGAAGGAAAGAAATAAGGAAGGAACTGAGAAGGAAGGAAAGGGAGGAAGGAAGACAAGAAAGAAGGAAGAAAGATGGAGGAAAAGAAGAGAGAAAATTTGGTGTGTAATTTTTTTCCTTTAAAGAAATAATAAGGCAGAAAACCCACATAGTATATTTCTGGGGTCCTTTATTTCATCAATAAATCTCCCACAAATTACAAAACCCGGATCCAATGTATTGCTTACATTTGTAAGCTGTATAATAAAAAAGTAAAGAAAATCAATTAGGTTCTATTAACCTCTCGAAATACTGTCCTCTCAACAATCATAATAGAATTAAATGTGTTCCCCACCCCCAAGCCAATGGCCTCTGCTTCTTTTATGATCATCTACTTAAATTAAATATTAGGTACCTCGGGAGTAGAAGGCTAGTGAGGAGAGAGTCCTGTCTTGAGGTTGACTCTGCTGATGCCATTTCTCAGTAACTACATCAGGAAGTGCCTTCAAGAAGACAACACATCAAATACCTTGCCAAGAAAACTTTTCTTTTTCATCCATTATGTTTTTAGTAGTGCAGCTGGGAAATAAAATGACGAAGTAGACTCTTAGACTATAAGACAGGGAAAAAATTTTAAAAAGCACTTGAGTGGCTATTTTATTAAGATCCCACAGTTCAAGAATGAACATTTTAGCAGAAATGAGTCTTGTGTCCTAAAAATGTCTTACCTGTCTCATGGGCCAATGACTGTACCCAGCACATTCTGCCTCTGACAAGCTGTGTAGACACGGCACATCATACATGTGTCTGTGTCTCACCTACATAAAATAGAGATAATCATCCATCCCTTCTCCACTCTCACAAAGTAGTTCTTAAGATCCAGATAAAATAAGATATATAAATGTAATTTAAATTTTTTTAATATAAGATATAAAATACTTAAGAAATTTCCAGTATTCCAGACTCCATCCTGTGGGAGGTGGCAGAAGGAGTGGTCAAAAAGAAGATTTTTGTTACTAGAAAGTTCACAAATGTATCTTCTGACTCTCTCTTTTTCTCCACTGCCTTTCCTTGCCTTCATCTCCATTTCCATCACCATCATTATTTCACTGGTCATAAAACAAGTCAACTAGTAGTTTCAACTAAATTCATCACACATTATTTGAGTAAGGTTTTGGTGTGTTTTTTAGACAATAGCAATACAAAAAAAAAAACCCCAAACACTGGTTATGAAAGCATTTTCAAACACAGCTCTTCTTCTCTTCTACACGATTCTATTTCATGAATTGATGCATAATCCAGAAATGGTTGGCAGGTGTCCAGGGAAAAACAGGATGATCATTAAGAGCCACCCTAAGTTTTCCAAGAACAAACATTAGCACAACTGGCCTGAAAAACTATAATTAAAGAACTTTAAGAGAATATTTTTGAGGGCAATGCAGACAAATTAGGCTACATTTAAATAAATAAGTGGTCTTTAATTGACTATACTCACCCTTAAAGTGCCAGTTAGTCCATCTGGCAATATGTCTTAGAAATTTCTATCTGTTTAAAATTTTTATTGATTATTTAAGTGAAATCATCTAAAGAAATGTATCTAATTTGAAGAATCCCTATTATTAAGGGCACGGACTCAGCGAACTTTCAAGATTTCAGTCAAGAGTTTATTCTATGAAACCTGCTAAAATCTTTAAATGTATTCATTTATTTGGAATTGAGCAATGACCATTTTCCTACACTTCTAGTATCTTTCTGTTACATGAGATTATGCTTACAACAGTACTCTTTACAAAATTAAGAACTATTTTATTCTTCACCAGTTTTTTTAAACTTTATTTATTTATATTTAGAGAGAGGAGGAAATAGGAAAAAGAGAGGGAAAGAAACATCAATGTGAGAGAGAAACATCGATTGGTTGCCTCTCGCATGTGCCCTAACCAGAACCGAACCCGCAACCCAGGCATGTATGTGCCCTGACCGGCATTCAAACCGGCTACCCGTCACTTTGCAGAACAATGCCCAACCAACTGAGCCACACCAGTAACAGCATGTTAAGACCTATTTTTAAAATAAAGTATTATTTGTTTAACCATTCTCTAAACATCTTTAGGTCGTACTATGCACTAGGCAGGAATGAGCCATTTAATACACAAAGGTGAAAAGAAATGCGAACAAGTTGCTGAGAGTATTGTTTGTTCCAATATTCTTTATTAGGCATGTTACACTCATCATACCTTATTTAATTCTCACAACCATCAAGAGGTAGATATTTTATTATTCCTACCTTGTAGATGAGGGAATTAAAGCTCAGAGAGGTTAAATAGCTCAGGAAAGTCATTCAGCTAATAAATAGCAGAGCTAGGATTTAAACTCAACATTTTTCTGAAACTAGACCACCTTCTTACACCATAAACAAGAAAGAATCCAAAATGGATCAAAGACTTAAATATTAGACCCAAAATCATAAAAATCATAGAAGAAAACATAGCAAAATCTCGGACATTGCTTGTAGCAATTTTTTGTCAGATGTATTTCCCCAGGCAAGGGAAACAAAAGGAAAAATAAACGAATGGGACCACATCAAACTAAAAAGTTTTTGCATAGCAAAGGAAATCATCAACAAAATAAAAAGACAACCACAGAATGCGAGAACATATTTGCTGATACATCTGTTAAGTGGTTAATATTCAAAATTTATAAAGAACTTACAAAATTCCACACCAAAAATTCAAACAGCCCAACTAAATAATGGTCAAAGAACCTGAATAGACATTTCTCCAAAGAGGACATACAGATGGCCAATAGACATATAAAAAGATGTTCAACATCAGTAATCATCAGAGAAATGCAAATTAAAACCACAATGAGATATCATCTCACACCTGTCAGAACAGCTATCATCAATAAATCAACAAACAACAAGTGCTGGCAAGTGTGTGGAGAAAGGGGAACCCTTTTGCACTGTTGGTGGAAATTCAGACTGGTGGAGCTACTGTGAAAAGCATTATGGAGATAGCCTCAAAAAATTAAAAATGAATCTTCTTTCTGACCCAGGGATCCCACTTCTGGGAATTTATCCAAAGGAGCCCAAAACACTAATTCGAAAGAACATAAGCACCCCTATGTCCATTGCAGCATTATTTATAATTGCCAAGATATGGAAGCAGCCCAAGTGTCCATCAATAGATGGGGGGATAAAACAACTATGGGACATTTACAGAATGGATACTACTCAGTCGTAAAAAAGAAGAAAATTTTATCCTTTGCTACAGTGTGGATGGACCTGGAGAACATTATGCTAAGTGAAATAAGCCAGTCAGAGAAAGACAAGTATCATATGATTTCACTCATATGTGGAATCTAATGAACAAACTGAACTAACAAGCAAAACAGAGACAGACTCATAGATGGAGAGCATGTGACAGCTAGTGGGAGGGGGGGAGATCAAGGCAGGCGGGACTAAGCAAAAAGAAAAAAAGACTCATGGACACGGACAACAGTGTGGGGGGGCCTGGAGGGAGGGGCTTATAAGCAGACTAAATGGTAATGGAATAAAATACAATAAAGATTAAATTTTCAAAGAGCAAAATAAAAATTATTATTCTGTTTACTCCTCTATACTCTCAACTGGCCATCCTCATTTGAAATCATAAGCTTGGCATATTTATTCTATTAAGCTACCTTATTAAGTTATTTGCTCTAGTGTTTAAGATTAAAAAGACTAAAAAATTCAAGGTAAACATTAAGCAAGCTAAGAATTGAAATAACACTGAAGCAATGCATTTACATAGGGGAACTATTAGAATATGCACCATTTCTGGCCTTTTCAAATCATGTATAGTTTTGCACTATGTGTAGTTTTTATCACCATTTTCAAAATGTGGAAGAAGGTCCCAATCATGGTTATGGAAAGCAACTTTTGGAACTGTTTGAATCTCAGCAGATATGATTCCAGTCTTTGAGTTGAACAAAATTCCATTTTATTTCCCCACGTATCATAGACCTGGTTTTCTGGGAGGGAACCAGGTTAATGACCTTGGCATCATACTCAACCACTGTTTTATAGGGGAAGCCCAGCACAGGGTGTGGTTCAAGGTGTAATATTTCAACAGCCACCTGAACAAAGCACTTTTCCAGTTCACAAGCTTTTGATGTGAAATGAATGCCCTTAAGAAATCCATGTGACGAAACTAAGAAAGCATTCCTGTACTTTTGACACGAAAAGTTTATTTTGATAAATGAATACTATAAAATTATTCAGAAGTTTCTAGGTATTCAGTGTGTGGCGACAGGGGTATGGGGGCGGGATAGGATGGCGAATGCCAGATTCTGAGAATCACCTCCTCATGGCCTCTTCATATTATTCAATATTGATTTTAACTTTTAAATCTGTCTACAGAAGGTAAAAGAGGTCTTGTTGGCATTAAAGATCCCCCTTCCTTTACTTAATGGGCAATTTTGCCAGAGTGCACGGTTATTAGAAGTGGTTATTAGAAGTACTTCTTCAATTCGATAGTTCACAAACATACAGAGTGTTTTCTGTGCATGTATGGTAGACTGGCCTGTAGAAATGGCATGAGCATAAACTTTTTGCTTAAGTGTTTAACATATTATGGCAGAAAAAATGTCTCCAGATATTTACTGCTCAGTGACTGTTGTAGCATGAAGATACTTAAGGAAATGTATCATTAAATGATTAAAGAATCACTCAAGAAATGCTGAATACTATTGTGTATTCCAATGGTTAAGCATCTAGATATATGCTTCCTGTATCTAGAGTGTCCCCAAATGGTCCAAGCATATAGTGCTTCTCAGGAATCAAATCTAAACCATCTATCTGTATATGCAGTTTGGGTTTCTAATTTTATGGATCAGGAAAGGATGCGATCAAGTGCCTGGTCAAGAGTCAAAGGTAAATTTGTGGCTGACTTTGCATTAAATTTCTTATCTAGAGATCTGGACTTGAGCATTATGTCAGTTCCAATTGAGTCTTAATGTCTCACAAACTTTTAAAAGATTCTTTTCTTATATAATAATAGTAATTCTGAAGTAAGAAGACTGAATTAGAAACTCTACCTCATAATATTATAGTGAACTAATTAAATTGTTAATTGGTCTAAGTTATATTGTGAGGAATAGTGTAATTTTCTTAAACTCGACCTGGCTAATTATAAATGGATGGTTCCAAAACACCTTAAGTACCTTCTCACTCACACAAGCTCATTAGAGTGAAAATGGTCCTGATGGTTTTTAAAGCTTCATCATTCTCCCCACCATCTTCTCGGATTAGTCACCATTTTCTCAAGTGAAGAAGAGACTTGCCGCTGCCGATGCTGCTGCTCCCGCTGGAACAGCAGAAACTTCAGCCAGACACATGTGGGGGCCTCCCTGGACTCCCTGCCTCGCACATCATTAAGCAAATTGTCAGCTACATTTTAATTACAGCACTTTTATGACTGCTGGTGATGTAAGCACAGTGGGCACACCTTGTTTTTTTTCAAGCTCGGCTGTTTGTAGTACTGGCAGTTAGGGCCAAAGCGTTTTTCATCTTGCACAAACTGAGCTAATTTATGTGGGAACCCAGACCCTCTCCATGTTGTTTGTACTGCATCAATTTGCAGTGTCTAATGAGCCCTTTTTAAACGATGGAAAAACCCTCCTTGGTTGCATTACTGAATAGCCTTTTAAAGCCTGCCACAGAAAACAAAGATGTTCAACGAGAAAAGACACAAGGCTCACCTTCCCCTAATTTATTGCCTCACCCAAGAGAATGATGCTAAAGCATCATAATAGCTCAAATGGTCTCCTAATAACCAATGGTCTCCAGTTTGTCCAATTTGGGGTGAAAAGAATCCACCTTAACTAATCTGGTAGTGGATACCAAAGGTCTTAAGGAGTCTATGGTTTATCTTTTGGTTAATAAATATTTTATGTACTTATTGATCTCCAAAATATATAAAGAATTCACACGATTCCACTCTAGGAAGACAAAAAAAAAATTTTAATGGGCAAAGGGCTTTAATAGACACTTCTCCAAGGAGGACATACATAGGGTCAAGAGACATATGAAAAGATGCTCAACATCACTAGCCATTAGACAGATGCAAATTAAAACCACAATGAGATACCACTTCACACCAGTGACAATGGCCATCATAAACAAATCGATAAACAACAAGTGTTGGAGAGGTTATAGAGAAAAGGGAACCCTAGTGCACTGTTGGTGGGAATGCAGACTGGTGAAGCCACTGTGGAAAACTATGGAATTTCCTCAGAAAACTAAAAATGGAACTGCCTTTTGATCTGGCAATTCCACTGTTGGGATTATACCCTAAGAACCCTGAAACACCAATTCATAAGAACCTATGCACCCCAAGTTCATAGCAGCACAATTCACAATAGCAAAGTGCCAGAAGCAACCTAAGTGCCCATCAGTTAATGGGTGGATCAAAAAACTGTGGATCAAAAAAATGGTATATTTAGAGAATGGAATACTATGCTGCAGAAAGAATGAAGGAGCTCCTACCCTTTGCAACAGCATGGATGGAGCTGGAAAGCATTATGCTAAGTGAAATAAGCCAGGCAGTGAAAGACAAATACCATATGAACTCACCTATTAATGGAACCTGATCAACAAAACAGACAAGCAAGCAAATAATAACCAGAGACATTGAAATATAAACAAGCTGACAGTAACCAGAGGGGAGGTGGGAGGGGATATTAGGGGCAAAAAGGAGAAGGGTCATCAAAGAACATGTATAAAGGACACATGGACAAAGCCAAAAGGGGATAGGATCAAGGGTGGCAGGATGGGATGGGTGGGGCAGGGGGAGTAGAGGGGGGAAAATGGAGATAACTGTACTTGAACAACAAAAAAAAAGAAAAGAAAAAAAGATTTTACGTTATCTAGTGAATTTTTCAAGCCAACCCTCTGGAAATATTGTGTGTGATACTCATCAAAATGCATAACCAAATAAGACATTTTCAATGACTTTATGAACTTTGAGTGCAGAGAAACAAAAAGCAAACTCTAGTCAGTAGAGAGTTGCCCTAATGGCTTGCAAGGGAGGAATCAGCTGTCTCTAAGGATAGATGCCAGCATATCACAGGCCAATAAAACCTATGGAAATGAAATGTGACTCAAGCTACTGGAAAGCAAGGTATGGTAGTAAGAGAAGATGAAACTGTTGCAATTACAATTTTGTGTGCTACATATTATGTTAGCAGGTTCACACGTGTGTTTAGGGATTTCCTCAACTTTTCTATTGAGGTAAAAATTATACATGGCCTCCAAGTTCATAGAAAATGTTGATTTCAACAGCACCTTCTTGCTTTTAAAAATTATTTTGTTTCCTCTATGCCTCTCTAAAGAGACTTCGAAATCTTGCTTAAAATAAAAACAGTGCAAAGTTTCCCCGAGCTAAAACTAGATAAAGGAATATATTAACCTGGCTTATGTGATTGGCTGTTGTGATAAATAATGTTACCCAACAATACTCGGTGTTATTTCATTTATCTCATCAGTGGGTCAATTACTGGAAAGGTCTTTTTGAACCTCTTCTCTTTCCCTCTTTACTCACACAGTATAACACACGGAGGCTATTCAAAGTGTAGTTGCAAGATTGAATTCAACGTATCCAGCTTCATCCTTTTACATGAGAAGAGAAATTAATTCAGTTGGAAATGCAAAAACTTGCCTCACAAGGTTTCTAAGCAAGACAGATTTTTCAGACTTACCAACACTGGAATTCAATATAGACTAAAACATCCCTGAGATGAGGGCTATATTCCTAAGCCAATTTTTAAAATATTTTAACTTCTCATAAATATTATACCAGCATTTCAAAATGTCACATTTTCATTACAAGTTTACGACTTGCATAAAGAGGACCAAGTGATACATGTTTCTAATAGTTCTATGCCACATATTAACTCCAGAGTCTCACTTTAATACAGGAAGTAAACATCACAGCTGACAACAGACACTTCTCCAAATCAATGCTAGAAACAGACACTTCCCTAAGTCAATGCTAGAAATGCCCAGAAAAGTAAAGTTCTTCCTCATTTCAAAAACTTCTAAAACAGAAGAAAAGAGAAGGACAAAAAGGTCATTTAGAGGAATGTAAAGCTGGAAAAGCCACCACTGGTGCAATGTACCTTCTAAACTAAACACAAAACACACAGTGTTGAAAGTATTTTAACTATTTTTTGAAGTACACAGCCTGCTGGCTTGCCCCAACATACTGAAAGAAGTTTAAACATTACTGCTTTTTCTAGGAAAAAAACCTTGTTTTCAAAGAGGATTGATCTGAGTCATCTTCAGCAATTCCCCCCACCCCCAATCTGATGTCAGGGGGAAATTGCTAGAAAATTCTGTAGCAGTAAACTTTTAAAAGAGAATCAGGAAAAGGGAGATAAGCGAAGTGGGTCCTGACACAACAAGAAGGTAGCATTTCTCCTTCCACAGATAATCTTTGTCTAATTGTTTTCATCATCTTGTGAAAACTTTATTCAACCCTATTTGATGGGGATGGCTTTTTATTAATCTCTTTATGCTTTGCTTTACATAGTGTGTAGGCCAAGACTAAAACATAGAGGTGCTGGTATTGAGACACAGAACAAGAGAATTGCTGACAAAAGTCTCTTGTGTAGGACGGATCCTGAGCATTTGCCAGCCTGGACTTGCTAAACTCAAGGGGTAAACTCCAGATAAACATCTGAGCTCTCAGGTGTTTAACTGAACCAAACCTCCCAAACTTTTTGAGGTTTGCTGATGACTAGTAATTATATTGTCATTTAACAAAAGTATCTGCATTAACCCAGAGATGTTACATTAATGGTTAAGTTCACATCCATTAAAAAACATCGTGCATCTACAGAGCACACAGAGGTCTCCATGATGTGTGGATGGGAATGGAAACTAATGTAGGTTTGAGGCCATAAATCAATGTCTAAATACTACCTGTCAGGTTTGGAAGTTATGCTAATGCAGGAAGTTCTATTTCTTTCCAATATACAGAGGTTAAAGGAGGAGGGACAGATATGTAACTTAAATGGAAACACTGAGGAAAACCCCCAAAGAATAAGATCATCAACATACAAAACTTGAAGAAAGTGGCTATATCTAAGTCAGGATTTTAATCATTTTGCTGCAAAATTCTTGGGTTTCCAGAGGAGGCAACAGAAGGACTGAGGATTCATTCCTAGAACCTAGAACCCCTTCTTCGAAGCGCTTTTCATTTTGACTAACACATATATGGGGTAGAAAGTAATTTGTCAACTTTCTCACCCATAAACTTAGGAAGTGAACATATAACCCTTAACTGCTTCCTAGCTGATCACACTAATAAGCAAATTTAACACACAAGGTCTCTTTAAATTTCTTACATGTATGTAATAATTTTCCCCCAGGATTATATGACGGCAATTGGCTGTATACTAAAAGTCAAAGTAAGCATTTTAATGGATGTAGAATAAATTTAAAGTTAACATGAATAATGTATCAGTGAAAAAAGTCACATGAGAAAACTTCCAATCCTTTTTTAAAGAGATAGACATTGTTTGTAAATAGTTGATGTTTCCTTGTGAGACATCAGTTCTGCACCAAAAAAAAAAAAAAAAAAAAAAAACCTAAATGCACAAAATGGAACCTGGAATATACAAAAATTTATTTACAAATTGTTTAGGCCCTTTAATCCAAAAGTGAGCCATGGATTTCAGGGCCCAAGACTGCAGAGTCCAAGCCAGAAGAGGGACTCTGAAATGTCATGAGTAACAAATACAGTCAAACTAAGATCCGAATTAAAAACCTGAGTCGAAAATTCTAAAAAAGCTACCCCAAGAAAGGTCAACCAGAAAATCAAGTTCTCTGACCTTTTTAAGCAGAGCTGACAATGGTGACAGTATAAGCCCTGCTCCAGGAGGTCAGGACCAGGTCCTATTATAGGAACGACCCAAAAATTGCGGTTAACCAGTTAGTCTGGCATCCACCACTGATGTCCAGGTCTCATCAGCCCAGTCCTGACCTTGCCTCTAAAGTGTAAAGGCTAGAAGGAAGAATGCCAATTTTTTTAATGGTATCTGAAAGTTTGGCATTTGTCTTTAGAAAAGTTAATGAGTCTGTGTGCCAAAACCTCTACGATCTTGGCTTCTTCCTGAAGCCAAGTTCTGGTCATGTCTTTCAGAGGTTTTTTCTTTTTAAAACTCTGACGCATCTCCCTGCTGCCTTCCAAATCAAGTCCAGGTCATCTGCAATCTAACTCCAGCCTCTGACCTCTACCAGACATATATTCTACTTTCAAGCCAAAACAAAATTCTCACCCTATTCAGCCTGCGTGTGCTCCCTGATGTCTGTGTCCCATGCCACTGCACACACAATTCCCTTTATCTAGAATGTCCTTCCCACCTCCTTTCAGTTCTCGGCACCTTCATATCCCAAACCCTACCTGCACCCAAGTCTTGCTCAGATAGCAGCTGTGAGATAAATTCCCACATTCTGTATTCCCATCCAAACTCCATTCCACGGGCCATATTTTCTAAGAACACAGATTTGCCCCAGCATACTGGTAAAAGTTGAAACATTGATGTCATAGCTAGGAAAACATTTGTCTTCAAAACACATTAACCTGAGTGATCTTCCTTGTTTTTCCATACGGTCTTCTCCAATAGGCTGATCCCTTTTTGTACGTGTCCATTTTTAGTTCATCTTTATATCTTTCTCTGGGTTATCTGCAACTAAATGGTTGCCCCCCCCCCCACACACTTTCAAACGGTGTCTGAATTTTAGGGCCATTTTATTTTTTTATTTGGGAGTACCAAAACTGTGAAAAGGAGGTGTTCCATATTACTAAATGTGATGACCTTTAGCTTAGTTCCAAGCGTGACATTTGACAAATGATCTGCTTGATTAGATTTGTACAGTGCTTGCTTTACAGATACCTCCAAGTCCGGGGGCGGGCAGTGAGGGCGACGGAGTAGATTTGAGAACACCCATGTCTTCAGAGACAGATCCTCAGTGGCTCCATTTCTGGCATTAGTAGCCTGACACCCCAGCACACTTGACAATAAAACCTATTGTGATGCCAGTCGGCAGGGGGTGGAGGAAATTTGAAAATCTGTCTAGAAATGCAGGAAGCAATGTAAGCAATGTAATCAAAGCTTGAAATGCTCTAAACAGTGGTTTGGGTTTTTTTTTAATGTAGGAACAGTTGGGCTGGTTCCAGTAACACTACATAAAACTGATATTTAAAGCAGAAAATAAGATCTGATTCAGCTCAGGCAGATCACCTTGTGTTCCTAGCTAGAAAAAAATGAATTGTAAATGAATTCTAAAAGTACATCAGAAACAGACATTGTTATGAGGAGTTGTAGAGCATTGGATTGCAAATTGCTTCAGACTATTTTTGTTTTCTGTATCTAAGCATACTTGTCGTTGGTTTGAGTAGGATTTTATTATTGTTATTGTTGTTGTAGCTTTCCAATCCAATTATCATGTTTACAAAGCAAAATAAGTCAGAATTTCCTGAAATCTTTTTATCCTGTTTCTTTAAAGGGATACATATTTATAGATATTGAAATCGCTGATTTCTTTTCATTGGATCAATGAGCCCAAATAAAAAATATCTATTACATTAAAAAGAAGAAGAAGGAGGGGGAGGAGGAGAGAAGAGTTGTTCAAGATTACACTCAAAAGAGAAAAACTAGAGCCCCGGCTCGTGTGGCTCAGTTGCCTGGAACATCATTCCAGGTTCAATTTCCAGTTAGGGCACAACCTAGGTTGTGGATTCTATCCCCAGTTGGGGCATGTATGGAGGCAACCAATCGATTTTTCCCTCTCACATCAATGTTTCTCTCTTCCCACCCCTTTTCTCTCTCTTGAAAAGCAATGAGAAAACATCCTTGGGTAAGGATAAGAAAGAGAGAAAGAGAGAGAGAAACTAGAAAGTAACCATTAATCACTAGCCTAATTAATTAGGCACTTAATATAGAAAAGAATGGGTAGTTTAGGATTGAGTAATCTCGAGGTCCTTTCTAGGTTTAGGGTAAGAAAACCTATGGCAAAGAAAGAATCTCTCAACAATATAAAAGGTCTTCTTTTTTTTAACTTATGAGAAATATATCAATAATGGAGAATATCGAGAAAAGAATGACAAGAATGACCTATAAGGTTAGAGAATAATATAGTTAATGACAGGTAAACTGAGAATAGCTTTAGTCTGAAGGGATAATTAAGGCATATAGTAGGGCCTCGATAATTTTTTATGGAATCAAGGTTATGAAATGACACAATAAGCTCAGAGGTGAAAAAAGGAAGTGTAACATAAAGTATGATGAACACTACTACTCATTTGGGAGGGAAGGAAATAAGAGGAAATGAGCATAGATTTCAACAGGAAGAAACCAAGTGAAGTAAAGGAAGTAATTATAGAAGAATTATTATGTCCTAAAATAGCTTACTGAAGGAATTTTTGAAATATTCTTCCCTAGGAGTCATTTAAAACAATATTTTCTAGTCCTGTAGTATTCATAGACTAGATAAACTTTTGCTCTTCAGCCCTCAGAATCATGCTTCAGTTTATGAGGAAACTGATGTGCAAAAGACCAGAAACATCAGCATAGGTTATTTAAAAAGAAAATCAACGAAGTAAAAGTCAAAAATCTGGGCTTTCATTCTGGTTTTACCTCTAACCATTTACATGATTTGAGAAGACACTTAATGTCTTGGGTATTAACACCTATATCTATAAAATGGCCCTTTAGCAGAGATGCTGTGAAATTAACCAGTGCTATACAAATAGCATGGGGTTGCTGTTGCTATTGCTACTGGAACAATTATTATCAACATCAGCAAAATATAATTGTCTAACTTCTTCCAACAGTATGGGAAACAGATATTCTGAAAGTTCTTCCGACTACATTATAACTAAATTCCAGATAAATTATAAGAAACATTCTTTGTAATATATTGCTAGGCTTGAATGAAGGTAAAAGAACTCTCAAAAACAAACAAACAAAATAATGAAAATGATCTAAAACAAAAAGTGGAACTAGAAAGCAAAATTGCCCTGAAAACAAAAATCTCATGCCAGTTCTAAGAATTGGATAATAAGCCTTGGGCTTATCTTTACAGGGTTGGGGAGCTTCAGCTGAACTCATGTTTTTGATTTTCTGTTTTGTTTTATTTTTTAAGGGTGCAAATATAGCTAAAACAGTCCAATTACCCACTGGCCCCTGAAAAAGTAAACATAAATTCTCCATGAAGCAAAACATCCCCAATTTAAGCCTTTGAGATTTCTGTTGATTAAGAGCAAGCAAATATGAACTCACAACCAATAATTTTCAAACACACATACAAACAAGGCACTACAAGTAACAGCAGAAACAACAAAATTAGATTTAGATTTAGATTTAGATTTAGAATCAGATTTAGGTTTTCGGATCTTGGAATTATGAGACAAAATATGACTATGTGTGAAATAAAGAATTAGAGGATTTTTTAAATTTGCAAAAGTAAAGAGAGAGATTATTAAAACAAAATGGCCAGACAAATGTGGAAATGAATCAAATAAAATTTTAGTAATGAAAACCATAGTGATTGAAATTATAATATTGATGGGTGAGTTTAACAGCAAATCAGACACACCTGAAAAGTGAATTATTAAACTAGATGATAGATTGAAGAAATTATCCAAAATTCAGGGAATAGAAATCTTAAAAACAAAAAGCTTTTAAAAAGTGCTGTAAATATGTAGTACCAGAAGGGAAATGGAAGAAAGATAATATTCAAAGGGATAATGGTTGAAAATATATATCAGATGATAAGACATGAACCAAAAACTCAATGTAAAACAACAAAATAAATTTGAAAGATACAGATAAATTGTAGTGAAGTTGCAAAACAACAAAGATAAAGGAATAACCTTAAAAATAGTGAGAGTAAACTTTACAACAACAGAGAAAGCTGGAACACAGTGGAATAATGGCTTCCAATTGCTAAGAGCAACTAACCACCTAGAATTTTGTACCCAGCAGAACTGTTTTTCAAGGACAAAATCAAAATAAAGGTATTTTAAATAAACAAAAACTGAAGGATTTATCACCAAAGACTTTCACAAAGCAGTGTCTTTCAAACATGTTAGACTGCAAACAAAATTCCCACATGCCTATAACTAAACACACATGCACAAATTAATATTTAATCTTCTTAGGTAATTATTGTGCCTTCTGAATTTTATATTCTATTTTTAAGTGAATAAGGAAAACGAGCAATACAAAAAAAAGAAACAGAGAAAAAAATAGAAAAGAGACATAAAGAGAAAGCACAATGTAAGATGGTAGAAATATGATTTTCCAAAAGTGACTAAAGAAAAAAGAAGCCAAAAGTGTCCATTAAAGAAGCTGAATTAGTCATTTGAAAGAGTCCTGTAAGACAAAACAAAGTGGAACGAAAACCACCAGATCAAACAGGTTTGTAGGTGAGTGCTAACACATTTTCAAGAGACATATCTTACTCTAGGTCTTCAGAAAAAAAATGAGTGAAGAGCTACCTTTCACAACTCTATGAAGCTAGTACATCTTTGAAAAATATAAACAAGATGAGAAAACTGTAATGAAGGCAATTTGAGAATAATCAATGCTGAAAACCCATACCAGCACATGCCAAGAAAAAGATAACAGGTCAGAATTGTAAAGCATGAAATTAAACTGTCCTTTAGTTTAATTTTCATATGACTGTTTATATGGAAATCAAAACAAAAATATATTAAAATTAATTTTAGAAATTCATAAAGTGGCTGAATATAAGATCAATCTGTAAAAATCAATAATATTGATAATTCTACTTACATTATATATAAAGCCACACACCAAGGAACAAATCCAACAAAGACTTCAAGACCTTCATAGGAAAAAAATTAACCCTAATGAAATATATTGAAGAAGACCTAAAATATATAGGTCCATGGATAGGAATATCACCAAGAAATTAATTTTTCCTAAATTAATCATTTGACTCAATGTAATTTTACATAAAATTCAAACATTTTTATGGATTTGACAGGTTGTTTCTGAAATTTGTAAGAAAAAGCAAAGAACTGAGAATACTTGAGACACTCGTAAAGAACAAAAACATAAGGGGAAGGCATTTGATATCAGATACTGAGATATATTATAAAATAATAGTAATTAAGACTGAATGAAATTGGTGTGGATGTAGACATATTCATCTACAACAGAACAGAGAGCTCAGTAACAAATGAATACTTGTATAAAAACTTATTATACAAGTCAACCGGTAGTGCAGTTCCCTGGAGAAAAGCTTATAAATAAAAGGAAAACTCAATAAATGATATTAAGGTAATTATTTTTACCTATATAAGATGTGACAAATATACTCTACCTCTGATTAATCATTTAACGTAAATCCCTGATAGATTACAAACTCAACTAAGAAAGGTAAAATTTAAATATGTTAGAAGAAAATATAGGAAAAATATTCTTATGTTTCAGAATTAGAAAGAATTTTTTTAAATGATACCAAGACACCTCACCAGTAGCCACAAAAATATATATATATTCCATTTTTAAAAGTGAAAAGATAAGCTACAAACATAGAAAAACTATCTTGCAAAAAAATAGAATTAAAAGATTTTTTGTTTTTACCCAGAATATACAAAGAGTTCCAAACACCAAAGGAAAAAAAATGAACAACCCACTCATAAAATGACCAAAATATACAAATAGGCATAATAGAAGAAAGGCCAATTAACAACCTGCTTTGTATGTAGGGTTATGCAAAGTCAGACCACAGTGTTATTATACATCTATCAAACCAGCAAAAATTAAGAAAATAATGGTAAATTCACAGTATTGCTATGAACCCAGATACTATTCTAAATGCTATGCATATATTCACTCATTCAATTCTCATGGAACACTTAGAAGTCTGTCATCATCCCAGTTTTACAGAAAGAGGAGATAAAAAGAAGTTAAAGACCTCATCCAAGACTAACAGCCCTCTAATGACAGAACAGAGATGTAAATTTGAACCTCAGTTTCCAGAATCCACTCAACCACTGCTGCAGCAAAAAGTGTTGGTTAGTTTGGGGATTGATGGGAAGTCTTAAACCCCACTGGTGGAAATTACTCAGTGGCACCATTGTGGAAAACAAGTTCCATTATTTTGTAAAGTTGAACATCTTCATACCCTTTAGCTCAGCAGTTGTATTCCTAGGTATGGATCCAAAAGAAACTTTTACCCACATGTTTATAGAGACATATAAAAGCTGTTCATACCACTATGATTTGCTATAGAAAAAATAGAAAGTGCAAAATATGCCAATCAACAAGAGAATGGGTAAATTTAGCATATTCATACTATAGGATACTTTACAGTAGTAAAAGTAGCCAATTATAGCTACATGCAAAAGCAGTGATAAAATCTTGTGTATATATGCCCTGGCCGGTGTGGCTTACTTGGTTTGAGCATCCCCTAGACCGGAATATCACGGGTTCGATTCCCAGTTGGAGCAAGTACTGGTTGGTACAAGAAGGCAGCAGATTGATGCTTCTCTCTCACATCAATGTTTCTCTCTTTCTCTGTCTCTGTCTCTCTGACTTTCTGTCTCTCTCTATCTGTCTGTCTGTCTCTCTCTCTCCCTCTCTCTCCTTGCCTTCCCCTCCTTCTAAAAGCAATGAAAAAAAATGTCCTTGGGTAAGGATAAGAAAAAATCTTAGATATATGAAGCTGATTGAAAAAGAAACAAAGCTCCGTAAAAGACTAAATATAGTCTTTTTTTACTCAAGTAAAATTACTCTTTAGGTAAAATATATATGTAGTTTTAAAAAAGTATTAACAAAGAAATGAGTTATAGTTACTTTGGGGATGAGAAAAGGGCATAACGCTAGGCTTAAATTTCTAATATTCTGGTCCTAAGGTGAGTGAATAGTTAGAGGATATTTGTTTTCATGGTTGTATTTCATGTGTATATTTAGGTTACTATACATACAAATAACACATGATCAACATTTTTTATATGTTTCAATGCCCATATGTTTATTACACAATGTTAAATATTCTATTCATAAAAACACACTAACACATACATAATTTCTAAATTTCAACCTTGCTCTGAATTAAATGTCATGAATTACTAATACAATAACTATATAAAAATGGTAGCCCAAAGTTTCAAAATGGACTCACAATTTCTCAACTCAAGGATTCTGATGAGCGATATATTTAGAAGTACAGAATTTAAAAAGTAGAATTTAACACATAAAGATCCTTCCAGAGCACTTAAACCAAACACATTTTGCAAAGCGTTTCTGCTATAGAGGCCAGTCACTAATCTGTTCTAAGTTACAGAACAGTGTTTAATTATTTTGAACTGTAAGCCCAATCACTTTACCATTTATCTCAACTCTTCATATTTGGCTTATGTTTGTGTTTATAAGTCATGTAGTGGCTGTTTTTCACTGGGGTAGAGAAGTCGATTATTTCATTCACATCCACACCAGTCAATTGGGTTGCCTGTTAAGTAGCAGGTAGGTCTCTGAACAGAATGGAGAATTTCAGGAGACAGAGAAATCATGATTTGGTTGAGAAATCATTGACTCAACAGAATTAATTCAAACTGTGAGAACAAAGATATCACATTCTTAATACAGATCTCCTAAAACTGCTCCCAGACTGCAGCTTAGTTAAATTGTACCTACAGAAAGGATACTTGGTTCAAAAAAAATGTAAGATAAATGTAATTATGACCTGGAGTTTCGTGGAACATAGGAAGTCTGTAATTGCCAATCAACTAGAATGATGCCCACTGACAGCTTCCCTGTCTCCCGCCTTTAGACAGAAGCCAAAAGTACACTCATGAAAACCTACTGGTCAGTCAGGATTCACATTTCCAATCTTGCCACATTCTCTCCCATTTTTAGTGATTTGAAGGTTTTGTTCCCTCTGCCTAGGGCATTCTCCACATCCCACTCCTGCCGCCTCCTCTTGCAAGGTGAAAGGCTCTGCTAAAAGTTTCAATTTAAGTTTAGACTGAACTTTCCCCCAAGGAATGTCACAGAACTCTCCTGTGGTAACCTCTATGTGCACCATCAGATGGCCCCCTCAGGACTGAAGAGCTACCCACCAGCTACTGACAGTACTACTGTCAACCTTCTCCTCTGGGCAACCTGCAGCCAATGGCTAGCTGAAGCAAGAAGCTCCACCCACCTCTTTTCCCAACTCTGAAGGGCCACCCAAGGTTCAGAGCTCCCTGTAATTTAGGCTGAGGCTTTTATTGTGAAAATGTCACCACCCAACTTCCCCCTCTGCATGGTACTGCTTCCTTCCCTTCCCTGCAGATGTTGCCTCTGAAAGCACTCCACATAAATTTCCTGAAGAGTACTATCCATCTCAGAGTGTGTTCCTCGGGGGGCGGGGGTGGGGGGTATCCTCAACCTCAGCACATGCCTTTCCCAAGTCTGGGATAAGTACTCCTACATGTGTGATTCATTACCACCAATGTGCCTGTATTTTAATTGCCAATTGATTCCTCCACCTCCCTATCAAAATCATAAGCTTCTTGAGAGCAGGAGTCGTTTTTCCTTCACTTTGTATCTCCAATATCAAGAACATATTAAATATTCAAGAAATACTTGTTAAAGACTGCATTCATTCGTGAAAGGGTGCAGAGAGGTATAACATTTATGCTTAGGGAAGTATATTAGTCAGGGCAATGTTATTGCTATAACAATTAAATCCAAAATTGCTGCTACTTAACACAATAGACCATGTATCATTTTTAAGTAAATGACTAGATAGTAAATATTTCAGTCATTGAGGGCAATACAGTGTCTGTTGTAATTATTAATCAGCCATAGACAACATGTAAACAAATGGGAACACCTGTCTTCCAATAAACTTTTACATACGAAATAAGCGGAGGGCTAGATTTCCCCCCAACACACACACAGTGGTTCATCAATTCTTGTTCGTGTAGTTGTTAATACATGAATCAATGATTTGTGAGCATCTTTTCCTCCTTCTTAATACTTG
Organism: Desmodus rotundus; assembly: GCF_022682495.2. Taxonomy (NCBI): domain Eukaryota; kingdom Metazoa; phylum Chordata; class Mammalia; order Chiroptera; family Phyllostomidae; genus Desmodus; species Desmodus rotundus. The sequence continues at coordinate 112,244,605 of NC_071390.1, forward strand.
GGAGGTTCAAGTTACTTCCATTCTGTGGCTCCACCACTCCCTAGGGTCTCAGAGTTCTCTCTTTCCATTTGTTGGTACAGAAAAAAGAAAAAGCTGCTTCCTAAAATCTTTGACCTGAAAATTAAACACCTAGCCTTCATTCATATCTCATTTGCAAGACGTAATCTCCTGGCCATGGCTGAGTGCAAAGGGTCCATGACACACAGTCTGTGGCAAGGCAACAGCCCTTGTCAATGATCCCTGCGCATTATTGAGGGAGACGTGAGTTTGGGTCGGACAGCTAACTGTCTTACTACAGGATGGGAATTTTTCCATTTTACTAAACCAGTCCTAAGTAGATGTTTCTATTCTCTTTTCTTCTGTCTTTGTCCTAAAAATGTGTACAGTTTTCATGAACTATACAGTGTATACATTTATGAATTCTTTCACAGGGATTCAGTGATGTGCCACACGGCTCTCAGGGAGTAATGACTGTCTAAATAAATCCAATAATCATGCAAAACTGAAACCACCACAACGGCAAGAGCAACAGTAACACCTATTGAGGATAGCTTGAACACTGCATAGAGACCAGTTAGGGGCACATTGTAAACATCTGGAATAGAGATGGTGAGAAAAGGGTAGAGAGATCCAAGAGATACAAGGGAGGTAAAACCAAAAAGGACATGATGATGCATCCAGTATGAAAGAGTGAAGAAGAGAAAAGAATTAAGGGAAGCTGATGTTGTACATTAAGAACAAGTAAGTTAGAGAAAGAAGAAGGTTTAGGCAAAAGAAAATCAGGCTTGGGGAAGAAGATCTGGAGTTAAGTTTGAGACATGATGAGTTAGAAATGCCTCTGAGATAGTCGAGTGGAGGTGTCAGAAAAGCGACCATTGGCTTTAGCAATAGGGGTATCACCGGCAACTTTAAGGAAAGCCGACTCAGTGACACAATGACATTTGTTTGACAAGTGAGTAAGGAGGTAAGGTAATGTGGACATTGAATGTAAACAGTAGTTTAAAGATGGGTAGAAGAGAACAGAAGTGATGGAGAGAGTTTCACGGGAAAGATTTTGAAGCTTGGGAGAAGTGAGTATAATTAAACGCCAACAGAAAAGCTCTCTGTGTGAGAGAAATGTCAAATATACAGGAGAAAGAAGGGATCATCAATAACTTAAGTTCCTCAAGAAAGTGGAAGGGGATGGGATGCAAAGCAAAGACAGCATGCTTAGTTTTAGCCAAAAATTGGGCTACTTTGTCTATTGAACTAGAGGAAAGGAAGAAAAAAAAATAGGTGTAAGCAAAAGAAGTTTTCGTGTTTGGTACCAGGAAAATGGGAAGTTGCCATCTAGTAGCTTCGATTCTCTCTATGAAATAGGAGTCAAGGTTTTAGTTGAGACAAGAGGAGCAGAATGAGATGGAGCAAAGGAAGAAAAGACAATCAGAGGTTTTCAGACTGGCAAGCATTTAAAACTGTCATTATGAAAAGTGGGAGAAGAAGCTGCCCCAGGAAACACATGGGATGGCAGAGCTTAGGACAGCCCACTTGAGGTTAGTGACATTAATTTATAGTGTCACTAACCCATTCTTTACTTTCCACTGCAACTCCGGACAGCAAGACCTCAAACAAATGGATTAGCGAAGACAAAATTAGAATATCTAATTGCTAGATTTCTGGTCCACAGGTTTTACCCAAGCTACTTTCCTTATTGAAGGGAGAGTGAAGGAGAGTAACATATTTTGAGCAGTTACATCTATTTAATGATTTCATTCTTACAACTATCTTGTGCAGTAAATATTATATTTGTTTTACAAAGAGAAGACAGATGAGTTTCAGTAATTATTGCGTAAATTCAGAAGCAGAGCCCCCACTTTTTCCACTATGCCGTGTTGCTTCTTCTTTCAAAACAAAGTTAAACTGTGCGTGGATTTAATCACACCTCCAATCCCAAAGAAAGGTCAAACCAGCTATACCCAGAAGTTATCTAAACTTCCACCTTAGTGGCATACTAGTAAGCACACTCTGCTTCAGACTAAGGAATTAATCAAATGTCATTGTGTCCCTTGACACTATCTAGTTTTAAACAGAATCTGAGTCTATGAAGTGAATTCTTTCCAATCATGTCCCAAATACTAACCTGACTCCCTCCAAGAGGCAACACTTTCCATTTGCTTTCATGGAGTAACACAGAATTAATGGGTATCACATTGAATAAGCTAAAACTCAACGAGGAAAATGAATTGTCATCCTCCTCTCACTGCCACCTTTACCTCTCTCCCTCCTCTCCAAATAAAGGTGAACTAGAGCCCTTCTATGGAGTTCTAAGGAAAACAGCTGAGACTATATTGATACAGGTCAAAAACCATTAACAATCACTTGAATTCCCGTTCTTAACATCTAAGAGTGACAGTGGCCTCTATGGGAACCAGAAGTGATGGAGTAAAGTCTGCAGATCCATAATGATGATGGGCCACCGTTTTGAGCACTTTTTTTTATTATGGAGAGAAATCTCAAATGCTCTCTACCACTGTCTGAGGGATTTCCTCACCAACTTATTTTAATTTAGACAAATCTAGAGTTGAACATAATTACTACTGTTATAAAGTGATAGAAAACATAGGATGGAGATACTCACTTCAGATAATGGGGTTCAAACATTGTCTAAAACATGAAGAGTTCAAATTGAATTCTTCTCTCCAGAAATCAATCTGTCGTGCCCTTTCCCTAAGATTTTCTCTACCAAACTTACCCATGAGCTCCAGTTGTTGAAATAAAGATCTTGTGCTGCTGTGTCCTTGGAACCAGGTGCCAATCACCCAGCAGCTCTAATAAGTGCTCGGTCACACAACATCGTAACAATTTTTAGACTTCAAAGGAACTTAGACATCGTCTTTCTGGCCTAACACCCATAGTTCAGAGATGAGGAAAAAAAAAGACCCAGAAAGATGGAGTAACTCGCCTAAAGACACAGAGCTAGATAGCGGCAGCAGTGGACGGGAACCCAGACCAGAAACTTCTATGTGTGTTCTATACATGTGTTCTATACAGAGGGTGGCAGATGAACAGGAAAGGCTTGAAGAGTAATTTATGACTCTGAAAATGACTCTAAGGAAATTAAAGAGAAAACTTACAAATGGAAAGCACCAGTCAAAGTCAAGTCTCTCTTCCTGACATAACACCCCTAAGAAGCCACGATGTAAAAGTGCTGAATGTTAACGTGACTGTGGCAATTCAGGTGCTTAGGTTAAGGTATGTATTCCATTTTTATCTGTGGAAAATGGTCTCAGAGGGGAAAACAAAATGCTTTTCTCTTCTGCTTTCACAAATGGAACTCATACATTTTTCTCTTCAAAGGAAGAGGAGAAGGGGGTGTTTTTATATTTGAATAGACTTAAAGCCAGGACAGGAATACCTGGCCCATTCTGTGGGATGAGCAAACTGAGGGCCATTCACTCCTAAATATAGACCTGTTGTGCATGATTTTTAACATATATGGGTATAGCCTCAGGTAACAATCCTCACAAACCCAGAGAAGGCCTATTGAAGTCATTGTTGAATGGCAATGAAAATAGAAAGTTATAAAGTTGGATTTCTAGTTTATTTTTTCTTAGTGAGAACTTATGCCACAATCATTGTTTCCTCAAACCCCACTCTCTAATTTGTTGGGTTTTAATGTGTTCATGATGAAATCATCCTTTCTCTTTCCATTAAGAGAAAAGCCTCATAAAATGACTTAGAGTTTTGCTTTTTAGAGGCCAAGCCACGAAACTATTTACCTCCCTGCAAATGAACCCATCAGTTTTGCCCAAAGGTCATTGAAATCCTCTTAAAGTGAACATGCTTTGTTCAGGGAGCTAACAATAAAGATGTTAAACTACTTGTACCCAGAAGTGTAATTGCTGGACCATATGGTAATTCTATTTTTAATTTCTTGAGGAACCTCCACTCTATTTTCCATGAGTTATCTAAAGTAATCAAACCCATAAAAGCAGAGAGTATAGAATGGTGGTTGCCAGGGGCTGGGGAAGGGAAAATAAAGGGCTGCTGTTCAATGGGTATAAAGTGTCAGCTATGCAAGAACAGAAAGTTATAGAGGTCTGCTGTACAACACGGTGCTGATAGTGAATAACACTGTATCGTACACTTAAAATTTTGTTAAGAGGATAGATCTCACGTGTGCGTTTTTTATCACACAAAAAAGTAAATTCCTTATTCTGGTGATAAATGCAATAAACAAAACAATGAAACCTATTTGGCAGTACTTGTGGGGGATTCATGTTTTGAGTACTTGGCTCAAGTTAGTTTGAAGGATCCAGAAAAAAATCTGAAGTCACACCCATTCAAGGAGAGGTTTGTTTAGTACTATTTATTTAATGTCAAAGGCCACAGCTCTTGTTGCTGTCAAGTGTTCTAGATGATTCTCTAAGAAGTGTTTTTCTGGCACAGGGTCACAGGTGGAAGTATTTCTACACGTGTTATCACTAAAAGTCAACATTGGGGTACACCTGCAGAAATCAGAGAATGCAAGCCCAGTCAGCCAGAGACCAAAGTTGGATTCTTCCTGCTGTGCCCCCTCCCCATCCCTGGAATGAAGTCACACTTGAGGTCAGACTATAGGCCATGAATGCTCATTTACAGAGCATTTACACCCACGATGAAGAAGCCATGTCCTCCCATCTTCGCTTTTGAGATGAAAGATTAGTGACTTCATTTTGCCATTTCTCTTTCATGTCTAGGTACAAATAGTTCAGTGGCCGAAAGCCACTCAAATTTCCCACTGTTTTCTTATCCAGTATAATAGGCATAAGAATATTTTCCCATGAGATTTAATAAAGCTCTCTTCATTTTGAATGGGAGAAAAAAGGAAATGCCATCAAACATTTTTATTTTTTTTCTGAAATAGCCCTTGGGCTAAAAATAATTGGAAGAAAGGAAGGAAGGGGGAAAAAAGAAAAAGAGTTGGGGAGGGAGGAAGGGAGAGAAGGAAGGTTAGGTAGGTTATTCACAACTTGTTGGCACAGAAGCTAACAAGTTTGTTTCCAGGAAGTTGGGGGTTGCCTATACTTTGGCATCAGAGTATTTTAACATGGGAACCAATCTCATTATTTTCCTACCATATTTTTTCTATGAATTGGCTTAATGCAGGAAAGCACAATTATGCTCACATTCACTCTGAGTGCAGTAGGAGCAGTTACTTCTGCTGAGGAATTTTCTGGGCCATGATCCAGGTGAGAGCAGGAGTGAGTGGCAAGGAAGGAGTCAACACAGCCCAGTCCAGGGAGGGGCGAGGGCTTCAGGAGCAGGAGCAGGCTTGCGCATCTCTGCACACAGGTTCCCAGGTGGGGTGTTTTGTACCCCACTCCTCCCCAGCCAGCCGGGCCACGCATCCCAGGGAAGGGACGGAGCTGGAATCACTGGGCTGCCGGGCCGCAGAGACGCCCAGAGCCTGTGGCTTTCAGCAAACTCCAAGGGAGCTGCAGCGCAGAAGCTCAGGAGTGCAGAGCTCAGCATGTTTCTGCAACTGTTTTGACGATGCTTCTGCGTGTTCCCATCACTACCGAGATGCTACCGCTCTCCTCATGACCACAATCTATTAGCTCCAGTAGCTTTTGAGCGACTCAGCCCGGCCGCAGCTTCCTGCTTACCCCGCGCGCTGGGGCGCTGCCAGCCCCCCGGAGGTGGGGGGGAATCACGCGGTTAGGGGGCAATGCCACCCCCCACCCTACCTTTACCATCAAGTGTCCTTACTCTCATGAGGTTTACCTTGTAGAAAGAATATTACAAGTCCTGGTCAACAGTTTCTAACAGTGCATAATCCCTTTTCCTTGCAGAACTCCTTAGGAAAATGCAGCTTTAGAACTGTGAATGCTAACAAGGGCTTTAGAGTGCAGTTACAGAGACCCAGAAAGGGCTCAGCTCATCTCTGCTAGCAGTGAGATCTTGTTTGTAAGACATGATTCTGTCCTCTCACTCGTTTTGTTTTGTTTTGTTTGTGGTTCTTTGGTGAAGAACTGCAATTCTGTGTGTGTGTACCTTGCACACAAGCTGGAGGGGAAAAAGATCTGAAAGATAATTATTTTATGTAGTACTTGGGTATTCATTGGGATTGATTTGAAAGAGAAAGCTCTTGAATGGAAATCACAAGCTCCTCTAAAAAGGGAATACAATTACTTTTCTTTAAAAATAAAAACCCCATGCATTTCACTTGGGCAATGGTCGGAAAAGATGCCTTTGTGGACCGGGCAGGACAAGACTGAACTTTTGAGGGGCTGCCGCCTGACTTCCTCACCTGTTTGAGGGGCTGGCGAAGAGACAACTTAAGTCAGCACTTTTGTGTGTGCCAGTTGAAACTACAAAGGCAACCAAAAAGAGGTCTTATTCGTTTTTTTTGCTAAGTTCAGTTGGGAACGGCAGGTAAAAGCTGCACTTTGGTTTTACGTTTTCACCACGGGAGCTATAAATAGAAGAGCTTGTGTCGCTTACTGGCTAAGTTACCTCCACTTGCCTGCACCTCACGATCCAGGCAGCCCTAACTCCCACACGAGCTGTGGCAGGTCACAGCCCCCGCACCTACATTTTCCACAACATGTGTGCGACAAGAACAAATGGGGCATGTGAGTGTGTTTTGTTGTTATTTTTGTTTTAGCTCTGAGTTCTAGATGTGTCCCACCCACACTGTCAACGCTGGAAGCAGGGCCTCCTCCTAAATGCCTTGAAAAGATAGTATTTGGTGAAGGAAGGAAGCATTGCTCTTTGCAGTGTTTACTCTACATGGGTCCAAAAATATACCAATGTGTTATGTTATAAAACTATTCGTAAACAGTCTACCAACTGATTTTATAGGATGTGTAGTATTTGCCTATCAGACTGCATTTTCTTCAAACTGCCTTTATTTCCCAATGCACCCTCATTTAGAAAATTATTCTTAGTTTTAGATGGCAGTCTGGGTATCAAGAATCAGAGAGGTTGGTTTCCATTCCTAGCCAAGCCATGAAGCCCTGGTGCAGGCCCGAGTAGGCCGCCGAAGGCTCAGTCTCTCCAGCAGCGGGCCGCAGCGATCACCTAATCTGGTTCTTAGGACATTGGGCATTTAGCCACTATAAACCATTGGAAGTCCTGGGTGGTTTTTTTACACATTAGAAGGAAGACAGATTTCTGATCCAAACTTTTTTCCAATTAGTCCTAACATGAGCAAAATAAATAAGCAAAGAGGACATGCCCTCACCAACACACACACACACACACACACACACGATTTTTCCTTATCTGGTTTTCTGGTTCCACCAAAACTGTCTAAAAATGAAAAAACAATTGCTCTGGCAGTGCTATAATTCTATACTCTCCTCCCTCCCCATAATAAATCTCCAATTTGGTAAATATTTACATGCTCCAAACTGAAGTATATGGGCTAATTCTTGCAATGTTCTAATCACAAGATTCTAGAATCATCAGGCCAACTGATATTTTGGTCATTTATGTTGAACTTAATGCTTGATTATATGTTTTCTATGTCCATTATCAGTTAGTGAATTGCTCTAAGTATGACACTAAAATGGCTAAAGTGGTTCCCAGGTGTGAGTCCTTAAGAACCATTCTTGTCTCTTAAGGCCACAGCCAGGCACGTCACTAACCATGGCTCTCGTCTCAGACAGGGATAAGTTGATTGCCAAGGAAGTACGGTGACAGCAGAATCAGGGACCAGAAACCATCTCTCCCCTTCATTGTTTTGCTTTTTGGATAAATATGACAATGGAAGTAAAGTTCCTAGGGTATATAAAGTAGTCAAGAAGTAGTTTTTATTATTCCAATTTCAAGTCTCCCACTCTTCACTAGCCTGGCCAGAGACAATCAGACTCCCAAAGAAAATGATTTCATTCTTTCCTTTGCATAAATACTGATTGAATATATCCTTAAAGATATGGTCAAACAAGGTCACAGTTATAGGTGAAAGCCCTTCCAAAGCCTGTTCTACTTTACTTAGGCTCAAAGACAATTATTGAGCCAACAGACTTCTACATAGCATCCTACAGAAGGAAATGAAGCTAGAAATAACTCTCCTGATGTCTAAATGGTTTTTTAGAGCAATCAAACTTGGGGATTTTACCTGACAACTGCCCTAGAAACTTGAAGATGTTGAAAAATTAGCAATTATTCTACAATCACTCTCTTTTTCTCTCCCTTGCCTGGTTTGACCCATTATTTGACATTCCCTTAACACATCCCACATGCAGACGTCTTGACAATTAATTAACTAACCTTCACAAAACTCCTCTGAGGTAGATGGATGAAAAGCACTGCGGCTTTATCTCCACTTTTCAGGAAACTAAAAACAGAAAGGTTATGACTTACCCAAAAGTCACACAGCAAGCTGACAGATGGGCTGGGACTGGTACCAATGAATACTGTCTTAAGCTAAACCACTGTAACTCTCATCCTAAGGGAATATTCCTGACTCACCACAAAATTCAGTATAGTTGCCTAGACCAAGTTCAGTCTTCTGATACTTCCTAGAGGGAGTAGGCTTGGACTGGGTTGGCCAGAAAAAAATAGAATTGAATTCAACTTAATAAGCAGAGAGAAAGGATAAGGAAGATCGTCAATAAAGAATCTTTCATTCACGCAGCCAAGTTGTCAAGCTGTCAACTTAACCTGGCATTGCAGGGACAATGAGTACAGAAGTATACTTGACTAGGAAAAGGTTAGGTTCCTGGTACTGTCAGAGGAAAACAAAGACTTCTATAAACAAAGGCCAAAGTGTCTGAGGGCCATTCAAGTCAAGTTTACAGTCAGTTTCTAAGTTCAAGCTCTTGCAGTATTTTTGGCTGCAGCTTTCAGCATTGCCGAGGCCTCGCTGAGACCACCAAGTCGTAGCGTTGCTGTGTGTGATGATGTATGGCTTCCTGCCCTTTTGTATTTTGAATTCCAGTCCCAGTCTCTTTCCACGTAATTCCCAAATTGTGTGAACTCTCACTCTCTTTACATGAAGCCAAAGCACAAAACAGTTCAAAATGCCTTTCAGAAAAATATAGTCACCGTAGGAAGTAATTACTCTGGGGAAACAATACGAAACAATTATTGCATCATACAATCTAGAAAGATACCTGTTCTGTAAAAGAATGTATTGTTCAATTATATGTGGTTTGTGAATACGCTTAGGCACAGGAAAGCAATGTCACTGGTCGACATTATATTAATCTTCTGACATACAAATGTCCTCCCAAATGGAGAGCCAACTATGAGAACACAATCTGCCACTGCAACAGGAACATAATGCAAAATCGTCCCCGGATGATAACACATTATTATCTTGCCTGTTATTTGGAACTGTGCTTCAGGTAGCCTTCACATATGTGTGGGTTCTTTATTTTTTCTAAAGTCATTTGCCACCTGCATGTGCCCATGCAGTCAATATTGCAATATGCGTCTTTTCGGTGCTGAGAGATAAGGCATAATTTTATTTTTAATGTAAGAACTGCTAGGATGCCACAGCCATAAACGGAGAAGCCCAGTGCACAAATAGGAAGACAAAGGCTTTGCATCAACCTACATACGAAAAAGCCGGATCATTCCAAGTACCAGCTGCTGCCACAAATCTAACACTGCTAAGTGTAGCTAAATCAAAGTAAGGGGACAGAGACTTATAAAATTAAAATCTTAAATGCAATGAAATAGATTTATTACAAAAGGACCAATCAAAAAAAAATGTTTAAGCTAACCTTTTACTTCCCTAAATTACCATGACTTAAACTTTGAAATTTTTCAAAAGGCTTAGTATATCAAAACAGTTGCAATTTCTCAGACCAAACAGAATACGTTTAGCATTCTTGGTTCGATTTTCCTCAATCTGAGGCCCTTTTGGAAAATGATGCAGATTCATAATGAAAAAATTTTAGCCAACAGCCAGAGTAGCCAACAACCCCTATGGGGCTTCACTGGGCTTTGAAAACTTCAGTCTCATGAGCAACTAACTGCCTTAAGTTGCCTTCATGGTCAATTGGAATAGAATCAAGAAAAATGAAGGGGGTTAGGAGGAGGTTCAGGGTCTGATTTTGGAAAGACTAGAGGCTAATGGGGATGGACTGGGGGCTCTTGGCTTATAAACATGTTTGTGGTAGCTAAACCTGAGATGATATGAGTAGAGCTATCTATTGCTTCATATAAATCATTATAAAATAAACTTTATAGGATGACTGCGTTTTTTATAAGACACAGCATTCAAGGGACATCCTTTGATGATATTGCCCTGAATCATTTCCTGTTTAGTTTATTTATTATGTAATCTTCTGATGAAGTAAGTGATTACATTTCCTATTATTTTTTCTGGCCCCCATCATATTTTTATTTAACACTATTACAACCTCTAATTGTAGTTCAGTGCTACCACTCCAACCTGCTGGCCAATTTACATTCTCTGTGTCTATCCAAACACCTTTAAAGGTGGGAAAATTCCACTGTAAATTCATTTGTTTGATTGCTTTTTAAATTACACCTAACCACAAAGCTGCTTTCATAGAGAAAGTATTGTCTGTTTTTTCCTCCCAATCACAATACCACCCTTTTCAGCACCACACCACAGGCCCCCTCCTGAATATGGAAAAATGGGGGACATCTGAGCAGTGTCTGTTTCATCTGGCTCTCTCCTCTCCCCTCTCCCTCATCTCTCCTCACTAAGGCGTTGAGTTCTCATCTGGCAGTTTCTGATTCTCGTTTTTCAAGATTGGCACCAATAGAAAAAGAGCTTATGAACACCAGGCTAGATTCTTATCCTAGTGGGTCTCCTCCAATGGGGGTGGGGAGCGTAAAGTGAAACACAAAGGAGACGGGAGGATACTAGAAGGTATGAACAGGTGAATCACTGAGCCGTTGTTCAAGCTTAAGGCATACTTAAGACCAAACAATAACAATTAAATTAGACTTATAAGAAAGTAGGTTACGTGCTCTGTCACTTGGAATGATTCAGGCAAGCCTCAAAGTTGCACTCTCTGGTGTTCAGCAGCTAGGACCAATTTCAGCCCCACACTGCTCTGTGTGCCTAAAGTGAACGTGGGAAATTGCCCTTCGGACACCCTTGATACCCGCGCTCCTGCCCTCCTTCCCTGACAGGCCTTAGGACCTACGGTGCTTTCTGCTCCTTCCCCCTTATCTATCAAGAACCCCTAAGACTCTTCACCTCCATAAAGCAGATTCGGGTGGGTTAAGGAAGTCTCATTTTTCTAATCTAAGAACAGTGGTGGTCTTGTGGAACGTGAATGAAAGTCAAGAAGTGGGTCAGGGAGAGATCATTTGTTTTACCAGTTAAACCTAAAGATTTAGATAGATACACAGATACATAGATAGATAGATAGATAGATAGATAGATAGATAGATAGATAGATGATAGATAGATGATAGATAGATTTTTAAGGCAGATGGAAACTATATCATTCTAATTTTTTTTCCAGCCTGAAATAGACTGCTACTTTTGTGAGGTTATAAAAAGGTCAGTGTTTTAGTACATATTTCTATGTTTCTTTCCTGACTACATCAAAAAGGTGATATAATTTCCCAGAAGTGTTATATCTAGCAATATTTATATGGTCATGATACCACTTTTGCAAGACATATAAATTAGAAGTCTTTCCCATCTAAGTTTGAAAGTGTTTGAAAGGTCACCAAGCACACTCCAGGGGTTTTCTCAGATAGCATACACATTTCTCTGACCTATCGTATCTATTTTTACTGAATTTGAGGGTTCCTCCAAAAGCCATGAAACATGGTCAAAGCAATGTGTGCACCTCAGCTATATGAAAGTTTTAGGGCTGCTTCATAGGGCGGAGCACCCAAGGTCTGCAAGGAGGGGGTGAAGTTTGTGCTTACATTTTAGGAAGCCCGTCTTGCGGGAGATGAAGGAACTGTAGTGCCTCTCATTCTAGGATCTGATACTTTTCATAAATGTTCATAAACTGAAGTAATCAAATTCAGCTGGAAACATGCAGGATGTGTGTAAAAAGTATGATATTTTTGAGGATATATGTAAAAGAAAGCTAATTTAAATAAAAGATTCAAGACTCTTACTCATCTTGAAAATCATACAATGTCTTTCTTCAGAAGAGCTCAATTTGACTTTTGCCTAAGAGTGATCAAGGCACTGACTCATTCATTTTTCCTGTTCAAAGTATCAACCCCAAGGCAGTGGAAAAAGCAGGATTCTTTTGAGAGCAGAAATGATGGAACAAAGTGAGTAAATCTAATAGATTTCTTTTAGTAGGTGGAATAGTAGAGCCAATTGAATTTTCCAGGGTCTGCCATCAAATTACCAGTGTTTCTTTTGGTGGCCACAAACCAGCATCCTACGGAGAACCACACACACCCGTATTACACACGTCCTGATTGCTCATCTGTCATTGGTTATCCTTACATCAGCGCTGATGTGCGCACGTAGTTCAAAACATTACTATAACGTTCCCCATGGAGCCTGTCAACGTTTCAAAAATTTAGTTGCTTAAGATTTAATTACGATGCAAAGTCTGAAAATGACATTAATGATTTTTTAAATGACTCAAGACAAAATAGTATGCAAAACATTTTTCTTATTTTTAAATTTGTGGTGACTGAAGTACCATACAGGTCACCAAATAAAGCCTCTATTGGTTGTAAGAAAAGAATGTATAACTCATTTCTAGAAAGAGCTGCTCTCAGATAGACATCTGAGGGTCGTTTCCTGCATTTTTTCTACCTCGCAAGAGGTTAACATTTTAACTGGACCGGGATTCAAGGAAAGTTCTGCGCATGAGTTCTGTATGCATATTTTATACATCCTAATGTGTGTATATTGTCACCGAGCACATTATTCAGCAGACATTATTCACTCGAAAAGTATGCGCTTAGATGAATATAAAGACAGTATTAGCATACAGTGCCTATTTTCAGATGGTTAATTTAATTATGGGTCAAAGAAACATCAGCACTCTTGTTTATATTTCCCATATTAGTTCACCCCCTAAAGCAATAAAACTCTTATAGAAACACCAAAACCAAATTAGTCCCTCTGTCACATAAAACCCTTGCAGAGGGAAGAGAATAGGGAAATTAAAAGCAAAAACAATAAAAGTTAGGATTGGGGTTATGGTTTGAACACCATCAAACTTTGCTATACAGATAAAAATATAACTGACTATAATATAACATTGGAGAAAACATGTAACGAGTACTGAGTGACCTTCACACATGGTCTTGTTTTGGTCTGTCATCAAGTTCCGAGAGGAGACGCCTTCTAAGGCAGTATTTTACTTTCTCCGTATCAGTTAGCCTTTATCTGCGTGTCTGCATGCTTTTAGGTTACATGACTTCTACTCTCCTTTATCTTAAAGCTCTGGTTTTATTGCCCTTATTGACCAAATGCCAAAACGTAAATTTATCCCTATTAGATTCTGTGCCAAGAGCACAAATATAACGTTTACAAGCTCAAAATTATTTTTCTATTTAACTAATCAAGCAGAGAAACAATAGCCTGTCACCATTCTTCCAGCCGAGGATTTCTTTCACATGCAGCGCATTAGCAGACTTTCCCATCTAGATGTCTCCTTGGCAGAGATTGTAAATCATACCCTGTGTCCCTCACGGCTAGACAGACTCATTGACTACATGGATGCTTTATGGCTTTAGAATTGGAGCAGGATCTGCAAAATAACCCTTAACAAACTTATCACCAGGAACTGCTGGCCACACGAGCTAGCGCACCAACCAAAATGGGGATCTGTCTGTTTTTCTTTCTCTGGGGCATTTCGAGATATTAGGCAATACAGCCTATTTCCTTCCTTCCACCCAAGAGGTATTGTGAGCAAACAATGAAAATCCAGCTCTCTATTCATGTTTGAATTTTGCCATTGTGTGTCCTTCTGTGTATTTTTCTGCCTGGCACCACCAAAGTGCAAGATCTAATGTGTTTCTGGACACATTTCAGCTCTGGTTACCTGATGACATAGAGACACTGCGGGCAGAGACGGCATCCATTTGTAAGTCTATTGAAAGACACTTTGCTGTGCATATTTTAGAAATTCTTCTTTATGTGGCAAAGCACATCTCTCTCTATTCACATACTTAATTGTTCACTCAGAAAATATTTTGGCTCTCTCCTCCCCCATAAGTTCAGTACTCAGCTCTATGCCCTCAGCATTCTTCAAGCACAGCCCGCACAACTAATGTATGACGTCCTTCACTGCAGAAAGTCCATCAGGGAAACATATACATGTATTTATTGTAAGTTTTAGACCTACAGAAAGGAGTTCAATAAATGGATTTAATGCTTGCTTACTCAAAATTTAAGAATCCATTAGGAAGTTCAGTTTTACTATGTCAGTGCGATACGTTTCAGACCGTAATCATACCCTTTCCAAATCCCATTTAAAGTAAACCATTTATTTTTTCTACTTTTCCCACAAGTGCCTTAATGTAGAATTTGGATACCTTTCAGAAGAGACCTGTGAGGTAATGCATTTGAGAGACATAACAATATTTATAAAGTTTGGAAAATCTTTTGCTTAAATGAGTGGGGGAAATAGTCTTCAGCTTTGGCAGAATGGATAATAATATTGATACTGAATTTGCTTGTTTCCTATGACTTTAATAACAGATGTGGGGAATGAGTTCTCATTATTATTATTCCTCAGTGGTTTATAAAGCAAGACTGGAATTTCAAGGGCTCAGGGAACATTATTATAGTGCTAAAAAAATCATATTGTTCTCATTTTTCCAATATTGCATTTTCCTTTGGTAATATAGCATAAGTTTTAATTAAATAGACAAATGAAAAATGCCTAACATTTGTCCTTGTTTTACAAATAACTTTTACACTCATGAAAAAAAAAAACTTGATTTGACATTCGCATTTGCGTTCTGAGCTTATCTATTAAAAAGCTGAAGGCAGGGGCCAGAAGTTTTCTTGTATTGCAAATAGGCATCCAAACTCAAATGAGAGAGAAGTGAGTTTTGGTCTCTCTGACTCATTCAGTCCCTGGGCTGCTGTCACTGAAGGTGGAAACTGCAATATGAACACCTGTCCATGAGGAACTAGACTTGAGATAACCAGCTCATTTCACACAGACCATTGTCCAGCCATCAGATGGTAATTACTTTTAGTCCCCATCAGCCTCGCCTGGATTCCAGCCAATGGGTTGTGGGTGGAAGGGTCTGTATCACATTTCCATTCATCTGAGCCATCCAGTCTCTTTCTTGCTTGTTTTCAATTACATTGACATGGTGGCTTTGGCACATAGTAAGTAAATAGCAACGTATTCAAAAAGAAAGGTCTGAAAGCCAATATCTGAAAGATACTCTTGAGGTTTCAATGAGTACAATGAAACTGGCACAGAAATTCTGGCATTCTGACCCAAAGTCATAAAATACAATTAATTAAGTTAATTGTGGTAAATTTGTAGGATATTTCATGAAAGCCAAATGC
Source organism: Desmodus rotundus (assembly GCF_022682495.2). Taxonomy (NCBI): domain Eukaryota; kingdom Metazoa; phylum Chordata; class Mammalia; order Chiroptera; family Phyllostomidae; genus Desmodus; species Desmodus rotundus. The sequence continues at coordinate 112,260,026 of NC_071390.1, forward strand.
AGCAGATGAAAGTCTAGAAAGCAGTGGAAACGTTACTGGATTTCCTATAAAATAAATAATTAGTAAATTAACTAAAACATTGACTAGATCAGAAAAGAGGGGTTTGGAGGTATTTTTAGATTTGTTTTCATTCTTACTTTGTGAAAACCTAGCTAAAAAGAAGAAAGTCCCTGGACAATCTTGATTCTAAAGTCATTCTCCCTTCTCCACATATCCCCTCACTCTTCCGGATCCACACCACGAAATTTCTCAGGCCAGGAGTAACAGTGATAGTTTTGTATTCTCTTATCATGTAATAGAAATGACCAAAATTGAAATAAACTACTTTTTTATTACATGACCCTCATGTTCAATTCATTATTGCCCAATCAGATCTTTTCCTCGTCATTAAACATCTCTCCACTCCCCTTGAATTCAGTTCTTTAGAACTTTTAACCCCTTGCTGGTTAACCTTCACCTAACTCCCATCTTTTTTCACTTTCTCCTCTTTCAACACACAGAAAATTTAAAATGCCAAATTTCAAAATACCAAATATGTGATAAGGTTATTTTTTCTTTGTGTTTGCTTTGTCGTATCTCACCAATGAGCAATTTTTTCTGGGATGGGAAAAACTGTGTTCTGTGTTTATAAAATCTTTTGAGAAAGGTAATTATATATTTCAGCAAACATTTATTAAAAGGTAATATAGAGGTACTCTGCTGGGCATCAACCACACAATGACATGTTGGACATCATTTGTACTCTCAAGAAGATTAAAGTCACACTGGCTGGTGTAGCTCAGTGAATTTTGCACAGACCTGCAAACCAAAGGGTCACCAGTTCGATTCCCAGTCCAGGACACATGCCTGAGTTGCGGGCCAGGTCCCCAGTGGGGGGCACGTGAAAGGCAACCACACATTGATGTTTCTCTCCTTCTCTTTCTCCCTTCCTTCCCCTCTCTCTAAAAATAAATAAATAAAATCTTTTTTAAAAAAGAAGATTAAAACCCAAGAGATATTTACAGTGATCCGATAGTCATTAGTAAATGACCCCCCTAGTGCTGGTGAAGGATGTGACTGAGGCCATCACAATGTTCCAGATAATAGATGATGAGAGTCTAAAATAAAGCTATAGCAAATAGAGCTGGAATGCACTGCAAAGGAGAGGCAGTAAAGAAGTCGAATTTTGGACTTGATCACTGATGAGAAGGATCGAATAAAAGTCGTATGTGTATAAATAATGTGCTGTTTTTAATGTTTTACTCATATAAAACCAAAGTGGAATTGCCACTAACAGTGGAGGTCAGGGTTACCCCTTGGGAGGAACACAGGATGAGGGTTTCAAAGAGCTTGAATGTGAATCCTGGCTCCTCTACTTTCTAGCTTAGCTGTTTTGCAGAAGTCACTTAGGCTCTTTGAGCCTTAGTTTTCTTATCTTTGGAATAGGGAAGCAATGAAATATATTTTATACAATAACCTGGCACATCATAGGCATTCACTAAATGTTATTCAGACTAAATCTCTTTTAAAAGAGGGCCCAAGCACACCAGCTATAACCGCAAGCCATGTGGCTGAAAGAAAACAGTAGAAGCAACTGGTTGGCCAAGTTAAGAAGCAGCAATTGAAGGTGACATGACTATTTAGAGCTAACAGACTATGCAGGCCATAAAAGAAAGAACCACAGTCTCTATGCTCTTGGGTTAAAACCACAAACCAAAAGCAAGTCTTCACATGGGCATAGGGTGGAAACAACAACTGGGAACCAGGCAGGGCTTTCCAGCCTCACCTACATAAAGCCCCACACCCAGTGGTATCTCCAAACACGAGCACTATGCTAAGTAAAGACACTTTGTATGGATTATTACAAAATATAATTTAATCAACTTTGGGTGGTTTTCAATGACATTTGTACTTCAAAAATAAAAGTCCTATTTTAACCCACAATAATCAATGTGTATTCATTAAGTACTAACATAGAGAATGGTTTAGAGAAGATACTACTTGCAAAATTCTACTTATGGAGACTTCCAGTCAAGATGGTGGCATAGGTAAACACCGCTTGTCTCCACACATGACCACATCAAAGTTACAACCAAAATATAGAACAACCATCACTCAGACCCATCAGAAACTGAGTTGAATGAAAGTCTGACAGCTACAAAAGTAAAGAAACCACATTTGTCCAGACTAGTAAGAGGAATTGGGCTGGTCTCACATCCACATATGGTGGATAAAAATTTGGGAGGGATATCTCAGGAGTAGGAGTTTCAGCCCTACACCAGGACTCCCAGCCCAGGGTTCCAGTGCCAGAATGACAAGTTTCCATAACTTCTGGCTGCAAAAACCAGTGGAGATTGAGTTGGTGGAAGAAATTTCTGGAATCCCAAGCAGTTCCCCTTAAAGAACCCACATAGACTTACTCAGATTCACTCCCTCTGAGCTCCAACACCAGGGTAGCAGCTTGAAAGGCACCAGTGGCATGCAGGGAGGAACTGAAGTGTCTGGCATCAAGGTGAGAGCCAGGGGACAGCTTTCTCCCAGAGAGAAAGACAGGCAGAGGCCATTGTCCATATTCTGAACCCTCCCATCACAGAGCCACAGGGCCAGCAGGTGGGTGCCACATCTGAGACTCATCACCCTGACTAACACTGTTTGCCCTGCCCCGGAGATCCCCTGAGGCTCTGTTCTACCCAACTTATTGACCCATCCAAACTGTTAACAGGGACTTTTCTGTATGAATGGCTGGTCTTGGTTCATGCTTCACAACTCCTAAATCCTCTCAAACAAAAAACTAAAACTAGCCTCAGTGAGCCCCCACCCCCTCCCCATCTCTTGCTAAGTGGCCCCAGGTTTGGCCTAGAATCATAGCTTGGCTTCACCTGGGAATCTCCAAGCCTAGTACAAGTAGCAGCCATCTCAGATTGCTTTATAGCTCATGTAGGGTGGCCCCAGCCAGAACACAGGTGGGGGCTGACTTTGGCCTGCACCACCCAGGAAACCCCAGAGTCTGCACATGCAGTGGACAGCTACAGACCATGTCAGAGCACCACCATCCTGCCACTGCACAGCTGACCTCCCATAGAGGGCAGAGGTTGGGTGGTGAGTGGTCACAGCCAGTCCTTGCAGCTGACTGGCCTGAGTAAATCTCTCTCATTGACCTGCCAGCAGCAAAGTTCAAAGGAGGGTATACTCAGCCTACATGAAGAGCACACCTCAAATACCAAGCATGGGTGATAGGGGAGGCTGTGCCACAGGATCCTGCAGGACACCTACTACATTAGGCCACTCTACCAAGACAGAAAGTCATAGCAGTTCTACCTAATACATACAAACAAACACAGGGAAGCTGCCAAAATGAGGAGACAAAGAAACATGGTCCAAATGAAAGAACAGATCAAAACTCCAGAAAAAGAACTAAACAAAATAGAGATAAGCAATCTATCAGATACAGAGTTCAAAACACTGGTTATACGGATGCTTAAGGAACTTATTGAGGACCTCAACAGCATAAAAGAGATCCAGTCAGAAATGAAGGATACACTAATTGAAATAAAGAAAAATGTATATGGAAACAACAGTAGAGTGGATGAAGACAAGAATCAAATCAATGATATGGAACATAAGGAAATGAAAAAACAACAAATCAGAACAGCAAGAAGGGAAAAGAATCCAAAGAAACATGTGCAAGCAGCCTCTGGGACAATTTCAAGCATTCCAACATTCACATCATAGGGGTGCCAAGAGGAAAAGAGAAAGAGCAAGAAATTGGAAATCTATTTGAAAAAATAATGAAAGAAAACTTCAAGAAATAGTCAAAGTCATGAAAAGCAGGGACTTACAGCCAAGATTACTCTATCCAAAAAAGATATCATTTAAAATCAAAAGGCAGATAAAGAGCTTCCCAGACAAGAAAAAACCTAAAGGAGTTCATCATTACCACACCATTATTATATGAAATGTTAAAGGGAGTTGTCTAATGAAAGAAGATCAAAACTATCAACAGTAGGGAGAACCAAGATGGCAGCATAGGTAGACACACTGCGCCTCCTCGCACAACCAGAACTGACAGAGAATCGAATGGCAGGACGTCTGGCACCAAGGAAATAAAAAATAAACATTCATCCAGACCAGTAGGAGGGGCGGAGATGGGCACCAGGGTGGAGAGGACTCCTGTGGCTGTGGCCAGACGAGACTGGCGGAGTGTGGGACAAACGGTGCAGGCAGTCTGAGCACTAGCAGACCCTGCATCCCCACATTCGCACATATAAACCGAGAGGGCCGGACTCAGAGTGGCAGAGAGCGGGGCAGGCAGAGCAGTGGGTAGCACCCCGCGGCCCCACATTTGCGCACAGATGTACCGGACAAATGGTGGGGAGTGAAGCAGACAGCGCAACCCAGGGCTCCAGCTCGGGGAAATAAAGCCTCAAACCTCTGATTGAAAATGCCCGTGGGGGTTGGGGCAGCAGCAGAAGAGACTCCCAGACTCACAGGAGAGGTCGTTGGAGAGACCCACAGGGGCCTAGAGTGTGCACAGGCCCACCCACTCGGGAACCAGCACCAGAGGGGCCCAGTTTGATTGTGGGTATCGGAGTGAAAGATTGAAATCCGGAGGAGAGTGAAGTGGGTGCCATTGCTCCCTCTCGGCCCCTCCCCCATGTACAGCATCGCAGAGCAGCAACCAGCGTTACCCTGCCCCAGGGAACACCTAAGGCTCCGCCCCTTAAAGTAACAGACACATCAAGACCAAAAAAAAAAAAAAAAAAATGGCCCAAATGACAGAACACTTCAAAGCTCCAGAAAAAATACAACTAAGCGAGGAAGAGATAGCCAACCTATCGGATGCACAGTTCAAAACACTGGTTATCAAGATGCTCACAAAATTGGTTGAATCTGTTCGAAAACTAGATGAAAAAATGAAGTCTATGCTAAGAGAAACAAAGGATAATGTACAGGGAACCAATAGTGATGCGAAGGAAACTGGGACTCAGATCAACGGTGTGGACCAGAAGGAAGAAGAAACACCCAACCAGAAAAGAATGAAGAAACAAGAATTCAGAAAAATGAGGAGAGGCTTAGGAACCTCCGGGACATCTTGAAACGTTCCAACATCCGAATTATAGGGGTGCCAGAAGGAGAAGAGGAAGAACAAAAGATTGAAAACTTATTTGAACAAATAATGAAGGAGAACTTCCCTAATCTGGCAAAGGAAATCCAGGAAGTCCAGGAAGCTCAGAGAGTCCCAAAGAAGTTGGACCCAAGGAGGAACACACCAAGGCACATCATCATTACATTACCCAAGATTAAACGCAAGGACCTACATCCAAGATTACTGTATCTAGCAAAGCTATCATTTAGAAGGGAAGGGAAGATAAAGTGCTTCTCAGATAAGGTCAAGTTAAAGAAGTTCATCATCACCAAGCCCTTATTATATGGAATGTTAAAGGGAGTTACCTAAGAAAAAGAAGATCAAAAATAGGAACAGTAAAAATGACAGCAAACTCACAGTTATTAATGACCACACCTAAAACAAAAACAAGAGCAAACTAGGCAAACAACTAGAACCGGAACAGAACCATAGAGATGGAGATCACATGGAGGGTTGTCAATAGGGGAGTGGGAGGGGGAGGGGGGGGGAAAGATACAGAGAATAAGTAGCATAGATGATAGGTGGAAAATACACAAGGGGAGGGTAAAAATAGTGTAGGAAATGTAGAAGCCAAAGAACTTATAAGTATGACCCATGGACATGAACTATAGGGAGGGAATGTGGGAGGGAGGGGGTGGGCAGGATGGAGTGGAGTGGGGGGGGAATGGGACAACTGTAATAGCATAATCAATAAATATATTAAAAAATAAAACATAAAATAATAAAAAAATAAAACTATCAACAATAAAATTGCAAAAAGTACATATTTATTTACAATTGAATCTAAAAAACAAACTAAGCAAACAAGAAGAACAGAGACAGAATCATGGATACAGAGAGCGTTTTGATAGTTGCCAGATGGAAAGAGGTGGGGGGTGATGGGTGAACAAGTGAGGGGATTAAGAAGTACAAATAGGTAGTTACAGAATAGCCATAGGGATGTAAAGTACAGTAATAGAAAATGGAGTAGTCAAAGATCTTTATGCATGACCCGTGGACACAAACAATGTTGTGTGGACTGCCTGCGGGAGTGGGGTGTGCAGGGTGGAGATAGGCAAAGGGGGAAAAATTGGGACAACTGTAATAGCATAATCAATAAAATATAATTTTTTAAATCCACTTATATACATAGTTTCATGATATATATCAATTAAATGAATGTAAATTTATTAATCCATTAAAGTGACAATATAAAAGCATTAGTACTTATGTATGTAATTATTACGAATCAATTAATGGTTGATCTTCAGCAAACTATAGCTTTCTCTTCAGCCTAAACAATTACTCCATCAACAAATATTCACTAAATTCTCTGTAAGCAAAAAGTTATGTCATTGAAGATACAATGAAGTAGGAGATGTAAGAACAGCCCAAATGGAGCCTTTGAACCTAATATGTGGAACAGCCACCCAAGAAGTGATGAATGATTTTCTGAGTACCAAATGATGATGTTGGCCCAACATGCCACAGAAATTCAAGAGTGAACTGCAAGCTTTGACAAGTATTTAACATCGACTGGGAACAAGGATGAGCAGATTTACAAATTTAAGTAGAAGAAGAAGATAAAAATAATTACTTTGTGGCATTTACTATAATCCTACCCTATTCTAGACAACTATTTACACAAAAATAACTAAAATTTTCAGATAAGAAAGTAGAAATGTTAAGAAGACATCATGGAAAGAGGGACTTCTTTCTTCATTAAAAATAATAGTGAATATTTTTGAGTTGTTATTATATTCCAGGTAGGCACCGTGCAAAATGCTTTACCTGAATTGTTTTACTTAATCTTCATAACAAGGTATGAAGTAAACAGAAATAATCTTTTTCAGAGAAGAGGGAAACTGAGTTTAGTTACAGAGCTAGCAGACTAAGCAGAACTTTTTTTTTTTATATTTATTGGTTTGAGAGACAGAGGAAGAGGGAGAGAGAGGCAGAAACATAGATAGGAGAGAGAAACATTGATCCGTTGCCTCCCACAAGCACCCTGACCGGGGACTGAATCTGCAACATTTTGGTGTAGAGGGTGATGCTCCAACCAGCTCAGCTACCTGGCAAGGGATGAGCAGAACTTTTTGCTCTGGGAACTTCTTGATCCTTCCTGAGCTAACAATATGAATTTACAGAGTTTAAGACACACTGTGAACCACATTCATTCAGCAATGTATTGACTACCTCTAATATACCAGACATATGCCAGCTACAGGAGATATAAACACATATAAATAAGTCATGGAACTTACAATTATGGTGAAGACAGAAAATAAATAATTTTTTATAATATAGAGTGAGAAGTCACTAATACAAAATGCTATGGGAGGATTATTCCTTTCAAGTAGGGGGAAGTGTTAGAAAAGTCTTTCCAGAAGAAGTGACCAAAAAGACTCATTGTAAAGGAGAAAAGGGACTCACCAGCTATAAGTATGAGAAAAATATTCTATGAACAGGGAACCACCTATACAAAGAAATAAAGTTGAAAGAGCTGATGTAATTCCAGGGAATATAACATCATTCAAATGGTTGAAATTATTTAAGAAACTCCAGTTCAACACCAGAAGACTAGTCAAAGTCACTGCTTGTCTGTCTCTGACTTCTTAGCAAAATTCGGTAATAAAAATAAAAAATTGTTAATGAGATATTTTACATTTCTTTTTTCTATTAACTACTTGAAATCTGCTGTGTATTTTACATGTATAGTAGATTTCAGTGCAGGCTAGACAGTTTTTAAGGACTCAGTAGCCACAGGTAGCCAGCTGATGGCTCCCATATTGGACAATACAAGACAGATCAGTCATTTGTTACACGTGTAGGTACAATTTCATGTCTTAGATCCACTGTACGTTGAAAGCTGCGTGAGAATTGAGTTACCAGCCTCCATATGCCCTAGTACCCAGATGAGTGCTGAGCACATAAGAAATGACCAGTAAATAGTTATACATTGATTATTAGTTGGAACTCACATGTAGAACACAAGCAGATTCTCAGTTAGACCCTGGAAAATATATGCATAACACAGTTGAGATTATTCTTTCTATGCCAATGAAGTACATATTCACTCCTATCAAGATGATGTTATGATATGATACAATATGATGATTTCAAAATTAATCCAGTTTTAGGCCTATTACTTTTATTTAATTAAATAAATTTTCATCATGATAAATCTGCACAGCTTATTTGAGTTTGGTGTATCACTTCTGATATACTGTAATCAGTGGAGGTGGAAATAAATTTCCAAATATTATTTCAGAACAAATCAAAAATTGGCAGAACTGCAATGATAAGTAGACAACTCCTAATAATTGTAAGAGATTTTAAGAAACTTTTCTCAGTAACTGACAGAAAAAGCAGACAAAAAAATCAATAGGCATGTAGATTTGAACAACGTAATTTGTAAACTTGCTCCAAGGAACCTACAGAGGACACAATACCCCAATAACTGCAAATACATTATCTTTTCCAGCACATATTGAACTTTTTCTAAAACTTACCATATGATCTACTGTAAAGCAAGTCTTAATTAATTTCAATAGATTGAAATTATGCTGAGTATATATGAGGTCTGCCTGGAAAAAGTCCAGCCATTGTTAATATAAGGAGAACAATTTGCAGGACTTTGATAAAACTAGCCAAGGTGAGTGGACTTGAACAATGACGACTGCACTGTACTAGTCAGTGGGGGTGGTAGATGCCATTGAGTGAGCATGTGTACTGTGTGGTTGTCACATTCAAAATGACTGAGCAAGTAGAGCAACGAATCTGCATCAAATTTTGCATTAAGCTTGAACATTCCTCCACAGAAACAATTCAGATGATTCCAAAGGCTTTCACAGATGATGCAATGAGCGCAGCATAAATAAAAGTGTGACATAAACACTTCAAAGATGGTTGAGAATCTATTGAAAGTGATCCATGTTCTGGAAGGCCTGCAACAAGCAGAACACCTGAGAATGTTGAACGTGTATGGGCTACAATCAGCTAAGATGGGCAACTGACAGTTCAAGAACTAGAAGCAGATCCGGGGATTCCAAAGACTACTGTGTTTGAGATTTTGACCCAAGATCCTGTCATGAAACATGTCATGGCAAAATTCATTCCATGACTTCTGCTACCAGAGCAGAAGCAACATCGTGCTGTAGTTGCTAATGACTTGACTCAAACCAGATTTGGTACACTGCAACTTCTGGCTTTTCCCAAAACTAAAATCACTTTTTAAAGGGAAAAGATTTCAGACTGTCCATGAGATTCAGGAAAGTACGACAGGACAGCTGATGACGACTCCAACAAGGAATTTTGCAGTGTTTTGAACAATGGAAGAGCACTGGGAGAACTATGTGAGGTCCCAAGGTGCCTACTTTGAATTGGACTGAGGTGTCATTGCCCTATGTACAGTGTTTCTTGGGTCTTGTAGCTTCTTCAATAAGTGTCTCTATTTTTTAATATTATGTGCCTGGATACTTTCTGGACAGACCTTGTATTCTGACCATAACCCAGTTAGGTTGGAAATCAATAACAAAAAAATCCTTACATATTAACAGGAAAGGCACAATAATTGGAAATTCAGAAGTATAACTCATACTTAAAAATAAGTAACAGTAGAAATTAGAAAATACTATGTGTTGGGATAAAACCAAAGCTTGTGTTTATGAAAATTTTTTAAATTTAAATAAATATATTAGAAAAGAGAAAAGGTCTGAAAAGATCAAGAAATTAGAAAAATAAAGGCAAATAAAATTCAAAGAACATAGAATAAAAATAATAAAATAACAGAAAAGAGTAATGAAATAGAAACAAGCATATAATAGAAAAAAATCAACAAAACCAAAACTTAGTTCTTTGAGAAGACTAATAAATTCAAAAAATTTGGCAAAAGTGATCAAGAGAAAAAGAGAGAAGTCCTAAAAATATATTATGAACCTAAAAAAGGAGGGGTCATTACAGATTCTGCAAACATTGAAAGGATAATAAGAGGATATGAACAATTTTATGCCACTAAAATTTGAAAATCTAGGGAAAATAAATTCCTAGAAAAATACAACTTTGCAAAACTGACCAAAAAAAGGAACAGAAAATGTGAATGTCCCATTGCAGAAACAGAATCTGTAATTTGAGAAATGCCAGGCCCAGAAAGCACCTCGAAAGGAAGAAATAAAGTCAATTTACTTAAATTGCGTGAACATTCCCAGACTCATTTTGTCAGCATAACACACTGGAACCAAAGCCCAGACAGGACATTACAAGAAGGGAAATCTACTTATGGCCAAGATATAAACATCCCAAACAGAATACTAGCGAGGAAAATCTGTAGCTGTTTTGAGAAAAATAATACATTTAAATCAAGCAGGGTTAATTTTAAGATTGCAAAATTGGTTTAACACTCAAAGAGTTAACCACTGTAATTCTCCATTTTTCAGAAAAAAAGGAGAAATGTCTCATAAAAGCCAATATTCATTCATAATTAAAATTTCTTAGTAAAATAGATATAGAGGGAAACTTTCTCAATTTGATCATTTCTACAAAAAAAATAGAGTAAAAGGAAAACTAGAATCTTTTTTTTTTGAAATCACTTTCCTTTTAAGATGTTGGTGCCCACTATTACTAGTTTTATTACATCTTGTACTGGATATTTTAACCAATGCAATAAGGCAAGGAAAATAAATAAAGGTATGATGATTAGAAGGAAATGTTTAAAATGTCATTTATTACAGGTAATAATATTTGGTGTGTAGAAAATTAAAAACAATCTGCAAGTAAATTATTAGAATTGCTAATTTAGCAGAATTGCTAGAGGTCAGTAGATCGCATTAATACACAAAATCATTTGTTTTTCTTTAAGCCAAAAATACCCCAAATGATTAGGAAACTAAACTCTTAAAGACACTACTTGTAGTAGCACAAAAATACAAAATACCTAGGAATAAATCTAATATATAAAACTAATATATATTCATTATCTATACTATATACTGTGGTTGAAAATACTATATCATTGAAAAAATCTTTTAAAGGCTTAGATAAATGGGTGAATATAACACATTCAACAAGTAGAAGACTCGGTGTTGCAACAATGTCATTTCTCCTCTTATTAATGAATCTATGGATCTGAATAATTACAATAAGAAGTCCCCACAGGATATTCTGTGGCCTTAATAACATGACTTTAAAATGTATATCAAAATGCTGAAAAGATGAACATGTTATAATGTTCATCTTAAGCCCTGCATTTCTTCTTTCTATTCCATTCGTTGCTCTTCCATTCAGCTGGGGAACTTTCCTGGAATGCTACATAGGTAAAAGAAGCTCTGCTGGATACAAAAGAATCATCCAAACCAGTAACCTAAATTTACATTTAGAGGATCCATAAGAAAAATAAACTCCAAGAAATTGACCCTCTGACCTATAATTTTCAAATGGATGGCTCTCCAGTACAGGCTTCCTGCATCTGCTTTCCTGCTGTATTGGTGAAGTGATTTACAGTCTACAAAAGCCTCCGCCCTTTAAAAGGCAGCCTCCCTTATCTGCCTGTTCCTGCATCTTAATATTCTGGAGATGTCAAGGCACAGTCAGCCTGATTCAAATGCTATAATAAGCATTTGGGGGGCAGTACCCCCACCCCTAAGACAAAAGGACACAAAAAGGGAAAATAGGGGAAGCCTATACAATTGAATGAGACACAACTCACTCTAGACCTTAACCACAGTCTGCTCCTGCCACCCACACCAGAAGAAAAAGAACTGGCCTACTGCGTGCTTTACCCGTGGTTTCTGATGGCTGTGAGAAGAGCTAAGTCCAAGAACAATCCAAACCTCAAAGGACAGATGACTTCTCCCCTGACTATTCATATCACAAGTATTTGTTACACCTAAACCTTTTGTTTCTCGTTTGTTAATTTCAGGCTTTTGGTCAGTTAATAATATTGTCACCCTCACTCTACAGGACAACAGGGTAAAAAAAGTTGACCCCAAGTGCCGTCTATTGTCATCTTCCCCCACATGGGCACTTGTAAGCCAACGCAAGTCAGCTAGTAAGAACCACGTGTGGAGAGGAATTTGGGTTAAGTTCTCATGGCAGTTTGTGGCTGGCTGTGGGAACTCCTCCTTTGCTGCCCTCAAATGCCTTCTGCCTCTGCTTGGCGATGTAAGAACCAATCGGAGGGCCTATGGATTTCTGGTAAAGGGAAAGGGTGGGACTGGAAATTACCAGCAGAGGTGATATTTGGGGAAATTCTAACTCAATTCAGTATTATTTTGAATTTGCAAATCTTTTGTAGATTGCCAAACTGAGCAACGTCAAGAGCATCGCAAAAACCAATGCTTTGTTCCAACTATATGAAGCCAGCGTCTTAAGAGTGAATGATTTAAAGCATGCACTATTCATACAGCTCTTTGAAGAAGTCACATGGCACAATTTGAAAGTCTCCATAATGGTCATTCAAACAGTTCCCTGTGACAATAAAAGGATTTCAAAGTTAAGTAAGCTGCCTGCTCCATAATTATGTCTAAGAAAGAGAGCTTTTTCCCCTTCATTTACAATTATACATATGAATTCAGCATGTCTGATTGCTGATTGTAGTCATATTACTAGTTGTTCCAAAAATGAAAATATTTTCCTTAAAAAATGTTATATGACCATGCCTATTGTAGCCCAAAGTGAAAAATGTTTAGCAATATTCCTTTTAATTTTACACACACAGATGCCAAAAAGTTGCGCTTTGAATCTTAATCGTTAGTGGTTTTATCACCTTCATCGATTAATTTATGTGGCTAATTAATTACCAAACTACATTTTACACAATGTAGACACATTTCAATGTTAATAAGGGAAGAATGAAATATATACTACTTGAAACAAACAAAAAAAAGTGTTTGAGGCTTGAGTGGTTAGCAACCACAGTTCACAACTTTCCTCAATCTACACTGGTTTGCAATTGATACTCTCTGACAGAAGGCAGCAATAGGAAATTTTTTTTCATATAATGATATGGTATTTACGAAGCAGGTTTATGGTCAAGGTCCTTGAGTCAATCACATCTTTCTCCACCAAAATGCCAGATACCTCTTGGGTAGGTAGCTGGCAAATACATTTTCAAGATATAGGGAAACTGCCCACTTTTTCTGTTAAAGGAATGGGGCTAAATTGCCATGCTGTGTAACTGGGGAGTTGGGTGGATAAGCATGTAATACTAGGAAATTTCATAATACACAGAAGAAGTTAAGATCAAATCCTGGCTTGGGGAGACAAAAACAGAGCCCAAAGCTACCACGGGTTGACATCTAAAGCCAAAGCAGACAGGGCCTTAGTTTTAAAGATGTGTCCTGAAAGTCTTCTAAATTGGATGAAACTCCATTTTTTCTGCCTCAGAAGATTAAGTGTTGTGTCAGTTCCTATCAGAAAGTAGAATCTCTGCTTCTAAGAAGTCAGGTTATTTCAGGCCTGCCTTGTCATTTGTCTAACCCTGAAAGCAAACTTTTCTCCAAGAATTATCTTATAAGGACTTGTGTACTCCCATAAGTCTTTGCAGGCTCTGTCATTATTTTATCCAAGTCCTTTCTCTACTGAATATCCCAGTGTAGCCCCTACGGCACCATGAGGAACCTGCCAAACTCTTTATATATGCCTTTAGATAAAAGCAATACAATTTCTCCTTTGGATTGAGTTGTTGGGCAAATAAAAATAAAAAGTTCAAATACCTCTTTTGCTCACTTTACATAAGATATCCTAAGTCTTATATAAAACATAGAATAAAATTAACTAATTATCCAAGAACTATTTGCCCATTTCTAGATTAAGCTGACCCTTTGTAGGGAGTTTGGTTTGTTTGTTTGTGTTGCTTTTTTTTTAATCTTTCACAATGATTATTTTATGAATCCTTTAAAAATGGATAAAATCTCTAACTTGTATTTGATTTTCATCCAAAATAGCTATCTCAGGAGCCTCCTAAAAAAAAAACCACCAATGCCTATAATTCAGGCATTGTAGGATTACACTAAAATGGCTAAATTCCACTGTTTCTCAGAGAAACTCTACCCTACTGAGTGATTGAGATCACTAAGTTTCATTAAGACGAGAACCACGACCTCGCATCCAATACTGCGGCCGCAACACCTAACTCAGCTGGACCCATAACAGGGTCCTAGAGTACCCTAAGGACAAATTTTATGGTGGGCTCCTGATAATCACCAGGGGCTGGAGCTGCACAGGCAAAGGTAGCACATCAATCAATCCAAAGCCAAAGTTCTCTTCACTCATCTTTAAAGAAGTCTGACCTCTCCATTGGAAGGGAAGTATCCACTTATTTTTGAGTTGTTTGAAAATGGTGACGTCAGGTAATGAAGAGCATAAGGATTCCTCAATCGTCATGTTCAGTACCATATTCGGTTAAACCCCCTCAGCAGATGCCACAAGCAGTGGTAGTCTATTCACAATGCCTGAATTTCACGGTCGGTTCAGAAAGATCCCAATCCTGAAGGCGTGCCCTCTGAAATTCTTTGGTGGCACAGTAAAAGTATTCTGTCTTAGGATGAGTGTGTGGCTCATCCTAACACATATCTCAAAAGAAGGAAATGACTAACAAAGCACCTTCTTGCCAGGACCAACAGTACTTTTTCCTTTATGTTTTGAGTGTGCGTGTGTGTGTGTGCACTTTCCCTGCAAGGGCTTAGAACTCTCTTATTGCTGTGTTACCAGTAGATCAGGCAGTTTCTCACTTGAGATGCTAACAAATGATGATGTTACACTATTTAATAAACAAACCATAATACAACCATGTAAATCCCAAGGATGTGGCCAAACACCATGGTGTTCCTCTAACACTTAACTGGGATTTTCTCCACAGCTGAATACAAGGCACCTAAGCCAGCTCAGTGGCTTGTTGGGGCTGTTCTGCCCAGATGACATCATCACCCAGCTTTCCAAACACACCTCTTTGGCTCTGGCTCTTTTGGCTTCTTTCCATGTAAACAGGGCTTGATTAATGCTGCAGAAGGACCGTGAATCACATATTCCACTCTCGTATGGGAAGTCAGAGTGTCAGTTTTTCCTCGTTTCAAGCACAGAGCTTTGGGATATTTAATGTGGCATCCCTAGCAACCGCATAGAAACCACCCTGGTGCCTAGCTGCCAGCTTCACTTTCTGTAAGAGCAGCTGATCCTTCACCCCCCTAGAAGACCTGCATCTCAACACGAAGCTGCATTCACAGCTCTGACCATTATGGCCGGATCACAAGCACATTACAAGTCTGCCCTTTGATGTGGAGATAAGGGGAATAAAGAGAAGTTTTTGCTGCGCTTCCAAAACAATAAATAGGATTGCGCCCTTGCAGTCACAGATGTTCAGGACTGGTCAGAGCCTGGGTGGGGCCTTTGTGCTCCTGGGGTCCCTCTACCACCACTGCTTCCAGCCGGCAACCCTGCTAAACACATCTGATTGTTAAATCAAGTATATCCAGGAGAGCTGAAAGCAAACTCTCTCCCAGCAGAAAGAAGAATGTCATAGATGTTAATCTTTATAACCCTTTAACAAAAACGGTAGTTTCACTGTTGTAAATAGTCAAGAGCTAACGTGGGGGGATTAGCACTGGTGGCTAGCAAGAGCATCCTAGGGCCATGCTGGGTCTAATTGCAACAGAGGAAATGCTTACTCCACCAGCCCTACATGGTTTACCGAGGGTGTGGGTCAGCGATACAGATTCGGTGGTTGGGTAACAAGTAATCATGACACATGGATTGCTTCTTGGGGATGACTAACAGCACAGCCTCTGAAAGTAGAACATGGAAAGTGTTAAAATAATAAACTGAAGCAAATTGTTGTGTGTTTACTACAATTTCTTCCCTGCTTTGAAAATATTAGGAAACTGTAAAACATTGAGTCTTTCTTCTTTATTTCTCCTGCATTACACCCCCCAAAATATTTGAACATGGCAGGTATGTACCAGGTTTCATGAAATTTTTCCTGAAAACCATATTGTTTTCCATTTTGATAAGCCTGGAAAGGAAGTGGGGTTTTTACCCTGACTCTGAAGATCAATTAAACTCAAACTACTCAAAGCGGTCCAAAGGAGAAAGGGAATTTCATGTCAGCTCCAGAGCTAATGTCTTTTTAATGAGACCTACAAAAAAAGTCAGAGCTTGTATATTCAATGCTGAAAGGTAACAAGCAAATCTTCAAAAGTTAGCACATCGATTCTTTTAAGGGGCCTCAAGATGTTATGGTCCTAATATATGGTCTAACAGTGCGCCAACACGCCGCAAAGAGAGTAGGAACAGGTCATTTAGAGGGAGGGTTTAATTGATATGGTCAGACATCAATTTAGAGGTCACAGGCTTCTAAATAATTCGTAAAACAAAGTTGGAAAACTAAATCACCAATCTAGCGAGGGATAATTTGCTTAGAAGTTCCTATAGAAAGCAAGTAGAGACGACGACTGTGATCCACCATACCTACTTGAGAAATGAAGTGTAGCATGGGGTCCATGGTAGGTTCTGGGATCCACAATCACATCTCCCAGATCATTTGTGTTCCCTTGATATTTTCAGAAGTGGTCATTGCCCGAGGCTCTATCTTACAGGTACAGAGGCAACAAGAGTCCTTCCTCTTTCGCAAGACCACAGAAATGCTGATACCCCCATTGCAAAACATCTGCTTTCATTGCCTCAGTGCAACACAATTAAGGTGATTCCTCAGATGCCACCAAAGTATTTTCCTGCACCAAATTCCCAGATTAGAGACAACATGTAATATCTATTAGATTTGATGATAGTGAGTAGAATTTCTAAAGCTCCAAGCTAAATATCAGAGAGGATCTTTGGCTTTCATCCCCACTGGCAATTTTTAAGAAAATGCTAATGTAAAGAAGCAAAACTTGAAAAGAGAAATCATTAAATATGGATTTGATTAGAACATAAAAATATCAATGTCACTCTAACCAGTTATTATTACTTAAAAATATCAGCTGTGTGTTACTGTGTTACTTTAATGCTATTATTCATAGATTTCATTATAAGGAAATGAGGATGCCCTCATTTCCTCCCAATGTTTAGAGCCTTGGTCTTAATTGAAACTCCCCAAAAGTCCCTGAGCACCAGGGAATCATTTTTGTTTCTTCTAAAAGATGCTTTCTTTGGGGAAAAAAAATTAAAGCAAATAAGAACACTTTGTTCATTTTATTTGAACCATTTTGTCTTCTGCTTATTCACTAAAGCCATTACATAACCTGTCTGGAGTTTTTCGGACTTCAGGAAATGTAGATGAGCTTGGGTATTCATCTTCCCCATCTGTAAAATATTTCATTAAGAATTCTAAAGTCATATGCATATCATCTCACTAAGATTTGGTTAAGATGCCTATAATAAGTTCATTAACAAATAATAGTGGCTTTAACAAGACACAAATTTATTTTTCTCTCATCTAAAAGTAAATCTGAAGGTAGGCAAGGCTGACACTATGGCTCCACAATCATCAGTATCCCAAGTTCCTTCTGTCTTGCTGCTCTACCCATCTTTAGCATCTGCCATATTATCTAAAATGGCTGCCAAGAACCAGCCTTTACATCTGCATTCTAAACAGAGAAAATGAGGAAGAATCTAATACTTCCTGTCACATCTCATTAGCTAGAACTTAGAAATATACACATAGTCTTTATACTAGACGGCCATATACACCTAAAACTAAGCACCTTCTCCATTTCCAAGTTGCACAACCCTTTTTAAGCCTCCTTCATCTGTAAAATGTGATAAGAACATCCACATTATAGGTTTGCTTCACTGTCTGAAATAGGATAAACTCAACACTTATTGGCTGCATATTATTATTATTGTCACTGATGATATTACTATTAATGTTGTTAATCTAGAAAGATACAGAAGAAAAGACATGCTATTGCTAAAAAGAAGATCATCTGTTTAATTGTGATTATTTGACAATGGAGATGGACCCAAATAAAGCTTGAAGTTCCTGGGGTTGAACAGTTGGACCCTCTTGTCTCAGCAGAGGTATAGCATTAAAGGAAAAGGATAAATGGTTTGAAGATTTGACTTAGATAAAGATCTCACAATTCATTTTGCACTGGGGAAAACAGGAGGTGGAGGTTGCTATGACATGCTCTTGTTCTACATCCAAACCTCTAAACCACTTGAATCTCTGGATTTCTAAATATAACTCTGAGAAAACAAATCACACATTTTCGATATGGATGAATTACTTAGTTTCCTTATTAATCACATTGGGCTAGTTAACATTTAATCATATATCTTGACCACAAACAATACTAAAAGTAATGCCAGACAAAACAGTTTTGCTGTGAAAATTGGGGGGGAGAATGTCTGCCCAAAGACAAGGAATAGGAAAGGTCTATATTTATAGACAAGCCTATTCAATAACTTGATTTTTCATAGACTGGTGTTCCTCCGTATAAGGAAATCAGTTGCTGCTCTCACAGCTGCTCAGATGGAATGGCTTTTTGTGATGCTAAAAGTATGAGTCAGTATTTTACCCACAATAGCCACATTTCAAAACTAGCACACAGTTTCTAAGGAACAACCAGGAATTCAATGGTCCAGTAGCAAACTTTCAAGATAAATCATTTTTGTAAGTTTACAGCTAATTATCTCAAGAACTTGAAATATGCATTTAAATATTTGAACATTTAAGAGGCTTTGGGAGTATTTGCTACTGGGTCTCTCAGCCACCTCTCCCCTTCCTCCCTGCTCACCCTCAAACCCCCACCAACCTCCTACACTTGCAAATTTCTACTCATTAGTATTCACAAGGATGCTAAAAATGATGGGCTATTGAATCATCACCTATGTCAAGATGGAACTAATGAAGCCAGGAGATTTATAACGTGTAGAAGTGTGTGTAGGTGTGTGTGCAGATGCTTGTAGTGGCAGTGACTCAGAGAGGCAAAGAAGGAAAATGGTGCCTATCATCCTACTCTAAACACATCTAAGTATCCTGTGCACATGAGTAGCCCACACACCACCATAGCCACCATTATCAGCAATTGAAGACCTCTGATCCCAGCTCTAAAGATGCACATTGTCCTTTTTTCCACTCATCTATTCATTACTGAGGTCAGGCACTGGGCCAGGGGACGGCTCTTGCCCTCCAGGTGCTTATATCCCATTTGGGAGAGAGATATTAGATATTAACCATATTATCACACAAGTATTACATTGCAATTACAACAGAACAAAGCAGAGGAAGATGTTGCTATGGAAACTTGAAAAGAAGGCTTTGACTGAGGAAGAGTGATGATGGTTCCTTTGAGAATTTGATGCTCACCTGAAGAATGAGTAGGAGTTAACTGAGGGATCAGGGAAGAGGATTTCAAGCAGACGACCACAGCAAGAGCTCATGGCTGAAGCAAGATATGAGAACAAGGGACAGAGAAAAGCAGGAATGTGACATGAGATGAAATTAGAGAGGCAGGTGCTGACAATACTGACCTGATGGTCATATCAGTTTGTCCTTTAATTAAAAGCAGTTTAAAAAAAAAACAAAACAAAACACTGAAAATCTTACGCAAAAGGGTAGCCTGGTTAGAGTTAGGCTTGGAAAAGATTGTTCTGGCTCCAATATAGAAAAGGAAAAAAGGAAGAGGACAGAAAAAAGAATAGGTGCAACAAATCCATCCTAAGAAACTTTTAGGACTTCTTTGATTTATTTATTCATTCTGCATATTTTTACTGAGCAGTTACTGTGTGCCACACATTGTATGAGGCCTGTGAACAAAAGCACAAGCTCAACCTGATGGAGCTGAACTTGAAAGAATGTGGCATTTACCCCAATGTTACATATACAGGATTGCTGAAGCTGAAAAAGAGAAGAATTAGATAGGTTTTCTGGAACAAAATTATTTTGCAGATTCAGCTCATAGGCATGGGGGAGGGGGGCAGGGGCTGCAGTTATATGACTTAACGAGGAAAAGCAGATGTAAGATTCCAAGCAAGTGTCCTGACTATGCCATTGATGTGCCGTGGTGCCCTCCAAGAAATGAACCTCAACAACTGAAAATGAGAACGATGTTGCCCAGTCTTCTGGACCCTCCAAGGCATTGCATCACAGCTTGGATCTCTCTCCCCATGGATTCACAGTTGCTAAAAGTAAATTATGATTCCTTGGGGTATTATCTTTGCATCCAATAGATTTCAAACATTTATAATGCTTTATCACAGTGGTATAGACACATTGTTTTGAAACTTAAATATTACTACAAGCCCTAAAAAAATAAACAGCATCCTTTGCCACAACCTTCCAATGGCTGAGCTTCATTTCTTGGAGCCAACCACTTCAAATTTTGCAATTCTTCTTCTGTTATTTCTGGTATTTACCTTCATGTTCATAAATAAGACATCCTAATTTCTTCATTTTTCCTATTTAGTCATGAGCTGTTTTGACTTCCTAGCCTGAGAGGGTTTTCCCTCCCAAGTCTACCTACTTTCCTTCCCTTGTCCTTCCAAGGAAGTCACATGGTGATTTAGATTAAGTCAGAATTTAGTTGTCTTATTTTTATGCAAAATTTTGCAAAGCCGAGCTATGGGAAGCAGTACATTTGCATGTTCTTTCAGGTTTTCCTTCTTCCTGGAGTTAATGATTGCATTGATTTTCAGTTGCTTAGTTTTCTATGAGCCCATCACTATATCTTGAACTACCTTGTAGAATTCCAAAATTTCTCACATAATCTTCAAACACATATGAATTTCATTTTCTTAGAGATTTTCCTCCTGGGGCCTTCAGTCTTCCTGATCAAATCTGGAGGCTGCTCTGGCATCTCCATGTGGCAACTCCCTTAGGAAATGCCCTCACCTCTCTCTGGGGTGAGTCCCTCTTCCCTGATTCCTAGGCCTTCCTCTCTCTTTGTGTCTTCACTTTGCTTGGTGAGCACCTCTTCCAGTAGCCTGTCTAAAAAATCTCTCTACAACATTTGTACATTACAATTTATAATTTAGAAAGTTCCCTCCCATTCATCACCTCATTCCATCCTCACTGTAGCTTCATGAAATACTACCCCTCAGCTTTACCTACTGATAGAGGTGAAATGACTAGCCCCAGGCCCATGGTTCCTCAGAGGACGTGTGGGCAAGTTGTCTCTACCACCATCTCTGAAGGCCGTGCAGTGCCACTCAGAGAATGGGAGTGTAGCTGACCACACGCTAATGAAATGGAGGGATTTATTAAAATAATTAAGCCAGCACCTGATAACAAGTACATTACGTATTTCATTGTTAAGACCATCAGCAATGTGAAGGTATGTGATTAAGGACTGGATCCCATAAGTTTAAAAATGTTCATGGTCCAACAGTATCAAAGCAAAAATTATTTCAGAAAAAAGCATTTTTGTGGGCAAATTATGGAATTATTAATTACATAGACACAGTCTATGGCAACCTTCTTTTCCCAGTGCTCCCCTCGCCATCAGAGCTCTCCACTTCTGTCCCACTCTTTTTGACGTCTCATCTCTGAACCAGTGCTCTGGTTGAGAATGACTTGAAAGCAGATGTCCTCAGCAAAGGTACCGAGGGGGAGAAATGTCGCAGAGTGGCCATACAAAAGCACGCCTCTGAAAGGATGAACAGATGGCGCCGAATCCCTTAACTCCGTGGTGAGGACGCTTGGCAACGACAAGTACGCTGACAAAACTGGAGTCAGTTTGTTATTCCCTCTTTTGACAAAACAACAAAACTGAGATCTCCATTGTGTATCTGTTTGTGCCTTGGCTGCAAGAATTTCAACAACTGCTTCCTTTGAAAAGTAGAGAGTATATTCCCTCACTTCGACTTAACTGTCCAACCAGCTTTCTTGGGGGATCCGGACATTCAAAACCTAGTTGTAGCTAACAGTTGAGCCTTCTTTCCCCCACTTTAAACAACAGTCACAGAGCCATAGCCTGTCAGAACCTGAAAGAACCTTAACTGTCATCCCATCCATCCCACCTTTTTCACACAGGAAGCCAGGGGCCAGAGATGCAGATCTCACCAGGGCCACAAACCGGGAGAACAGTATCAGCACCAGAACTAAACTCAGGTTCTTTCTTGGAGTCTTTAGTTGTTTTAATGGCCTCTTCATATATAGACAATTTAAAAATAGCAGTAACATAAGATTTGGGTAAAATAAATATATACAATTCAGATGTGTCACCCAAGAATAAAGGCTATAATAAAACAACTTGGTGAGCTGCGTACTCCCTTGATGCAGGCAGCACTTTTCTTCTTGGTTTCCTCTGTCCCTTTGAGCCCTGTGTACGGGTATCATCTGGGGAAGTGGAAGGTGTGCTGGTGATAGATACTTCCCCTAGTCGATCTACATGGCTCAGGGTCATCTTCTCTCCTGTAGACATCTCCCCATCTTCCCTCCACAATACTCCACAGGAAGACAAGACAGACTACTGGCTGTTTTATTTTCCTCTCTAAATAGCTCTTTGAATTTCTCAAAAACCCAATCTCTGCTCTTCCTTATACCTCACCTGTGCTGACCTGGCCCTCTCAGTTTGCTGGTAGACCACAATGCTCCCTTTTCTGATGCAACACCAACACCACCACTGCAAAAAGCGATTTGGGTTGACATAAAGAAAAGGCCAGATATTTTTGTGGATGGGATGGCAGGAGCACACTGCAAGCACCTGCTAAAGCAAGCTTCACAAACAATTTCCTTCCAAGGCAAGGAAACCCATGCAGCAGAGCCAGTCAGGGGACAAGAAGAGGCTTGTGGAACATAGCTGTTGCCTAATTTCCCCAGGTCTGATACCAAATCTCATGGCGTTCTGCTCCTCCAGACACCAGGCCCTAGACCCTTTAAGGGATGTTGCTACGGCTACAGTTTTTGCAAATACCAAATAAATGGTGATTGAAGTGTATGTCAAGCTCTGTCACCAAAGCAAGAGCATCTGTGTGTGTTTTGCCACACGCGGCCTTGTTACCACACTTTTTTGTCTATTCAGATGTTGACTGCATGTTTTGCAATGAGTTTATTTGAATATGATTTATTTAACTTTTGCAATGAAAAGAAGCCATAACTTAAGAGAAGACAAAAATGATGCCTGCCAGGAATACTCCCCTTAAACTGGTTTATTTCTTTTTAAATCATAAAAGCACAAAGAACCCAGAGTCTCTGATAATGAACGTAATATATGATTGCCATAAAAAGTTCACTCTGCTTTCAATTTCAATTTATCCCACTATAAATCAGCGATCCACTTAATCAAATATTCTTCCACTTTAATTGTTTTATCTTGCTTTTATGTTAAATCTTACTGTGTTTCTGCTGGCACCAGTCTTCACATTATAGGGAAAAAAATGTCAGTGGTTGGCCCATAATTAGTCTAAAACTCAAACATTGGTTCTGAACATTAACCAGATTGGAGGAAGCCCTCACAATTTCACCGGACCAGCGAGACAAATCCAAATCAGAAAGTAAACCAGGATTAGTCAAGCTAGCCATCAATCTGCTGTCAAAATACAGAGTGTGGGCCCGGCTTTCAAACTAACTCGAGGTTGGTTTTTCTTTTTTTTTTTTCCCCCATAAATGTCTTTCATTATTATCTTCCAGGGCATTAAAACTCTATTTGGTTGTCTCTTAAATTCTCCAATCTGAAACTGGCCGTTTAAGAATTGCAGATGCTTGCCTGAACTAGCCCAACGGTTCCCATGAGAAAAACATCAGCACAATGTATTGCAAAGGCCACAGTCAAACTTCGGTGTTTGTAATGAAGGGCACTTCCTGGGTATTGTACAAGACAAGAACTGTCCCTAGTGGGTAATCCAGTTCTGTAAACGAGGAGGGAAAAAATGAGTCCCATGTTATTGATTGATAAACCCCTTTCTGACAAGGTGCACAGAGACAGTCTGAGAGAAGAGGTGCTGTCCAGTTCAACATGAGAGCAAAGGCAGCGGTCAAATGCTATTTGGAGACTTGTTACTTAAATGCAAACCTTTTTCTTCAAACAAATACCCAGTATAATTTTTTAAGTTAAAATTCTAAAAATCTTTTTAAATAAACTGAGAATAAGGAGATACCCAAATCAGTCCATCTGCTTTACCCAATAAACGTAAACATCCCCAAAGCAAAGAAGCTCCCTCTGCAGTTTCATGGACTTGCTTCGAATTTTATAAGTGAGCAGTACAAAGGAGAAGTGATTTCGGGGCTAATGAAGCCACATGCTGTTTACGAAGCTTTCTTGAAGATATCTATATTTTACTATTCATTTATTAAAACAAGTTTCTTGACTTGTTTTATAACGGACTTGAGCAAATTTAAAATCTTTTCACTTTAACCACCTAGCTCAATAAACAAACTATTTTCCCATTAACAAGAAGATAATCAATTTTTCTTAAAATCTGAAAAAGAAAAATAGCTTCAACTTGCCCAGGAAATATTAATTTTATTTCAGGCATACCTACAAGCATCATTAATCAGTGTTAAAAAGGTATTTTTTTAAAAGGCATTTTTACCAACGTAAAAAATCTATTGTTTAAATGATATGTAAGTTCTAAGATACCCAAAATGTTTAGAAAAAACTTGAAGAAGTATGAAAAAGTTATTTATAAATAGACCTCTCTTATGCAACTGTTTGTGGTGTTATTTGTTATTATGGTAATTTTTTTTATTTTCAAACATCCCATCAAACAGTTGTGGATAAATGATATATATTAAATTATAGATATAATTATCACAACAGAATGAATCTTTAAAAAAAGACATGAAAAACATTCCATTAAAGAAAAAGCCTTTATATAGAACATTATTCACATTTCTGCAAATGGAATTTTCTGATTAACTACCATATATTATATTATTTGAATAACTTTAGGAAAGATTAATTCCCAAGCTGTGTCCTCAGCCATATTTTTCCCTGGCTGAAATTGGGCTTTAAAACAAAACGTCACCAATGCCAGCCAGCTATTCAAGTTACAGGTTCAGGAACTTCCAGTGCAGGCAGTTAAAAGTGATTTAAGAAATGCAAAATCATTCTTTCACAAATGTGTTTGTTAAACTTGTAAATTGATATATCAAAACCACAACCGGAATATAGCAATTTGTCTCTCTTTGCCTGCTGTGGTGTATTCCACAGCTGCCTGCCAGATAATATACTGATTGTAACTTTCCTAATTTACAGAGCCTTTAAGTCTAATCTCCTGGGCCAGCCTAAAGGGCTTCTTCATCCATTGAAATGCCAGAATAATTGAAATTGTCTTCGGCAGACAGTTAGGCAATAATGAATATTTTCTCTGCTGATTGCATGCCAAGGTTACACATAGTACTGCAAACAGAAGCGATCCCAAGCCAAGCCTCCGGAGGGAGGGGCAGCCACTAACCTGTGGCAGGAGACACAATACCTAGGGCTTCCCCTTCTCACAGGCTCCTGCAGTCGGTGCCGCCCACCACGCTTCTGTACACTGAAGGACAGCACAGTTGCCGCGTGAACAATGCTCCCATTGGCTTCCCTGACTCTCCAGGGGCAGATAAAAGGCTGGGAAAGGTTGTGGGGATGGATTTTCCAGTGGGGACAGCAGGAGAGATGAGCAGGGGAAGCCGTTGTTGGGATTGAGAGGAAATAGACAAGTAGTTAATCAAAAGAAACTCGGCATTGACGGTGCATGAGAAAACGCTTGCTTGTCAGCCCTGAACCGTCTTTCCCACACCTCCAAATGGTTTTTGTGAATACTGGGAGTTGTTTTCTGATTCAGAGTCAGTCCTGCTTCCACCCAGTCTTGATGATGTTCTGATTGAAATTAAAGCGTTCAGTAATATCTCTGAAAATCTGATTAGTTTAACCTTCAGCTGTAGAAAGGCTAACATTTTAAATGGAAGAAGTTTGAAATAGATCTTTCATTTAAGCAATTAATCTTAGATGATTGGTACTCCCAGGATTTGCTTTATAGGAGGAAGTTTGGCAATGAGAAAGGAACTTCCCTAAGATACTGTGTATTTAAACCACTTAACAAGAGGTACAGATATGTTTTAAAGGGCAGCACAAGTTACATGGGGGAAAGAGGATAAAACCTGCTGTTTATGTGACACCTGTGTTGCAATATCTGAACTGCACATCAAATAGGTGGAAAGCATATTAGTTTTCTATTGCTGCTTACCATATTACCCCAAAACTTGGTGGATTAAAACAGCCATGAACATACATTATCTCTCACAGTGTCTGTGATCAGAAACTCAGAAAGCAACATACCCGAGTAGTTCTGACTCAGGGTTCTCACGAGATTGTAGCCAATCTGTTTGTCAAGGCTGCATCATCTGAAGGCTGGACTGGGGCAGGAAGATCCACTTGCAAAGTGGCTCCCTTGCCTACCTGGTCAGTTAGTGCTGTATGTTCGCAGGAGTTTCCTATCTCTTTCCAGGGCTCCTTGGAGGACAAAGGCATCATGGCCTGGCAGCTCCCTTGGACCACTTGCTTTCCCCCAAAGCAAGTGATCCAAGAGAGAGCAAAGCAGAAGGCATAGTATTTTTGATGCCGAGTTTCAGAAGTCACACACTGATATTTCCACAATGTCTTTCAGGCTACCCAGTCAGCCCTATTTAATGCAGGGATACCATGTAAGGACATGAATACTAGGAATCACCGCATTGGCGACTGGCCACCACACAAACATTCTGTAGAATTATACAGATCCACCAGCCCTCCTAATCTCAACTATTGATCTCATTGCCCACCACATTCTTGCACATAATTTTTGTCCTAGAGGAGGAACAGAAGATATATATCATTAAATATGTTTTGTTCTTTTCCAGTTCCAAAGCTCAGAGTAGTCTCTTAACCCTATTCTCCCAAAAGATGGTCCCCAACTGTAACTTTGTCATCTAGGAAGCCCCTCCCAAATAGTTCTACCAGACTCCAAACCACATGTATATTTTTTAGATTCAAATAAAATTGGAAGGAAGGAAGGAAGGAAGGAAGGAAGGAAGGAAGGAAGGAAGGAAGGAAGGAGAGAAGGAAGGAAGGAAAGAAGGCAGGCAACCACTCATTATATTTAAAATACACTGAAAATAATACAAAGAATTGGTTACACAAACAGCAGAGCTCAAATGCCAAACAGAAAACAGAAGGCAAGTGCTCTCATCCTCAGGTTGGAAAAACAAGGCAGGAGGCAGTGTTACCAGATGGAGTGGTCATGGACACCCAGCAGAAGGTAGAACCATAGGGGTGTGTCCATGAGAGGGAGAGGGAATCATGGAGATGCTGCTGCCATAGCTACAAGAAAGGGAAGAGAAAGGTTTCTCCCTTCCTCCCACCCTCCAGTCTCCTGCCATGCCTGAACTGATGGAATCCAGCTGGAAATTAGCTGATAGGGAAACCTGTGGGGGTCAACACACTATGTCACTCAGAGAAGAGCAGGGAAAAGGACAGCACAGTGAGACCAAGGACAAACACATGTATCCTGCTAGAGCATTATGCTGAATTGCATTTTTTCACTTAAGATTTACATAAACAAATGCGCATTCTACATAGTTTCTATAATCATTTTCAATTGTTATGTATTATCCTATTGTGTATGTGGACTCCACTTGACTTAGTCATTTCCTTAGAGTTGTATCTTCATGTTGTTCTCATTTCTTTATTATTATTTTCAAGTGATAGTTCAATTAACATCTTCATTGTTTAGGGATTTTTTTCCCAGAAACGTTCTTATGGTACATTCCCAAAGTGATAATTATTGGGTTAAAGAGTATCAACATGTTAATGTCAACTGATACACATTTGGGGGCATCTGCTTTTGACCCTACTGCTTTCCGCCCATCTTCCTGCTGACAAAACAAAATGAACGTGAAAAGGTACAGATACATAAGAATACAAGTCCCTAGTTACAAAAACAGAGAAATAAAATCTATATTTGATATTGCAGTAACTGCAAGAGCAAAATCTTCCCTGAGAGCTCTGAGATGCTGGAGGAAGGCTGTGATTAACTTTGAAAAGGATGGCTGCCTTCTCTTGGATATGACTAGAATAATATCAATCGAGTGTTTTTCTTAA
This sequence comes from Desmodus rotundus, assembly GCF_022682495.2. Taxonomy (NCBI): domain Eukaryota; kingdom Metazoa; phylum Chordata; class Mammalia; order Chiroptera; family Phyllostomidae; genus Desmodus; species Desmodus rotundus. The sequence goes on from NC_071390.1 coordinate 112,288,127, forward strand.
AGGAAAATGAATCCTCATCCTTGTTTCTTGGAAACAAGCGAATTTTAGATGAAGAGCACCTTTCCAGCAGTCACTGTCTTTTTCTTGACTGTCGTGTAGCCTGCATGTCTGGGAATACCCTGATCTGGTGGTGGTAGGGGAAGCAGGGGAAGTGTATACTAACGAAGTCTCTGTCATTCTCTAATAAGACAATTGCAAAGCAATAGCCAAGGGCCCATGTACATAACCTAAGAGACACTGAGAGATCTTCTGGCTAGTGCTTTTCGAAACGTGGCCCATTTATGATTTGTGGACTGTAACTACTTGGCAGCAAAGTAAGTACTGTGGAAAATGAAAGCAAGCATTTAGAAACTTTTAGAGTAATCTGACATTGCCACAGTGCTTTTATCATATTTATAAGAGTCTCTCTCCCCAAAAAACTATTACACCTTATTCTTAAGGACCTCCCAGAATCTAGGGCTCGGCCACATAGTTAGCACTTAATGCTTACTTATTAGGTGGATAAATGGATAGACAGATGGATGAGAAAGATAATTGCGACTCTTTTCAGTGTCCTGGTCTGCCATAAAGTCCCAGAGAAGAAAGAACTGTAGACACCCAAGCAGATGGCATCGTAGATTACTAGTTACCAACCTTTTTTTTTAATCAATCAAGAAATGTTTTATATTTTTTTCATTCAGGTGACACTGCAATGATTTCACATTAATGCTACTCACATTTTTACGATGAAGATCCAATTTAAAATATTTTTTTTACAATGAATTCTGAATCTCTGACAAATAAATAGCGGAGGAAAATACTTGTCACACAGATCTTCCCGATAAGGACACGCAGGGTCTCAAGGATTGCCTAACACTTCAGAAGGTCCTCTGCTTTGTATTTTTTCCAATTGTTTGGTGCTGGCCTTATTCAGAAAGTTTCTAGATTAAAAGCTAATTTGCTTTAGACCAGCCTGGTGCAGAGCCTGTCTCTTGCTTGGGCTTTGTTGTTCACAGGGGTAAAGTGTAATTTTCTGACTCTTCCCAGCTCCTTAGTTTGAGACAATAATCCACTCTGTCTCCTCTTAATTAAAGCAAATAGCCCCTGCTCACAATAGTAGTTCAGAAGGCCCTGGTCTTCTGGTTCCCTTCCTGCAAGGAGCTAATTGATTTCCAAATGATAATGCTGTTTACATTAGAAAGCCAAACCCCTCGTATGTAGTCCTTAGCTCCTCTTAAACCTTCCCAGTCTCATGAATATCAAATGGCCAAAATACCTCCACTGTGGTTGGTGCCTCTTAAGGGTCAAGCCTCAGTCCCAAAATATTTAAAGAGCTAATTGGGTAGTTTCTGATTTACCTGCTGGGCTCCTACATTCCTGTTCCATCCACAGGAGAAGACCTCCTTGGAATTTTCAAGGAATTGCCTTTGACATTTTATAACCTCATTGTCTTACACTAAAGCCCCTCTTCCCCCAGGCGATGCTGTGTTAGAGAGTAGGTGGGGCTGACATTTCAGTATGACTTCAGAAGGTCATTCCTATGACAGGTTATGGGAGAAAGCTGTGGAGACTGGAAAAAATGCATAAGCCACAAGACCTATGAACAGCAAATCATGGCACAGAACTTTAAGATGGGGCACATTACCATGTGTTTGCAATAATTTGCCTGTATGGTACATGCATATATATCTAAAGGGCTGATTTTTCTGTTCTTGTTTGAAAGTCACAAAAACAATGCTTCCTAATACACGTTCTCTATTTCCAGGATCTCTAACAAGTTTTTCTAGCATTTCGGGTTTCAGTGAAGTCAGTAGTATCTCAAATGGCCCTGCTCAGAAATTGACACAAAAGCTGAAACAAATCATAGTTATTATTAATCACATTTCTGGCCTTCCACAGAGCTTTACACAAATATTGAAATTCACTTTTCATCACAACATTGAAGAGGAGGTCCAGGCAAGACTCTCATTCCCTGAAATGGATATTTGTCATGCAAGAGAGGAGCAGGAATTTCATTCTTCTGAGACTGAATTTTGTTTTTAAAGAAACTATTCTCTGAATATGTTCTTGATCACAGGAAATTGCTCAAGCAACCCAAGAGGAGAGGGGGCGTCGGGCAACGCTTCAATATAATCACTTTCTAAGTAATTAAAAAGTAACTAATTTCTTTCATAATTAAAGAAAGTTTGCTCATTGGCACACACATCCATCCTAATGCCATATTTACCAAATACTTTCTTTTTTTTTCAAAAACATCATTTCTAATGCACCAGACTCTCTCCTATTAGAAAGGCTGCGATTTATACCACACCTTCTTCCCTTTTGATTCTTACTTAGCTCAACCTTCCCCTCTTAGAGTCACTGCTTTTCAGTCATTCCTAAAACACGCTCCACTTTCATTCACTCTTCTTTTGTAGCTGCAGTGTTAGCACACAACTCCCCCAAACATGTTGTTACTCGATAAATTTGACACACACTCACACACACATATGGGGGCAATCTATTTATTCACTAGCTCTTCAGGGATGATATCTATAGATTGGGTAGAATTAAATCTTGTCAAGATTAAAGGCTTTACTCAAGGTCTCCTAACTTGTTAATAGCAGAGCTAGAACCTAAAACATCACCCGTTCTACTGCATACCCTGTTCTTTTAAAGACTTCCATAAAAGTCAATTATTATCCACCCTCTGTGTGTGTGTGTTTTGCAGATCTTTTTATTTATTTATTTATTTTTAGAGAGAAGGGGAACAGAAGGAGAAAAGGAAGGAGAGAAACATCAATGTGAGACACATCGATTGGTTGCCTCTCACATGCCCCCAAATGGGGACCTGCCTGCAACCCAGGCACATACATGCCCTGTCTTGGAATTGAACCAGCAGACCTTTTGGTTCGCAGGTCAGTGTTCAACCCACTGAGCCACACCAGCCCAGCCATTTAGACCCCTGGTGAGCATGAAAACCAAACAAACATTTAAAATTTTACCATTCTTGATAATGACTTCCTTTCTTTAGGAACAAGAACATACCTATGACTCTCCTGGTACAATCCTACCCTAAGAACCAAGAAGGTTCCTAAATTCCTTGGTGAGAGAATTCTACATTGTCAAATACTGTTTTCATAAATGAATCATTGACTGGGGCTCGAGTTTTGTTTTTTCTTTTTTAATCAGAAAGATTGTTCATTTTAATTATATTCATTAACAGGATTTGGCACGTGGGCGTCAAAATAATAGCAGGCATCTCAGTGTGCCCAGGACTGAAAACAATCCGTGAGAGACATGGTCCTCAGTCATAGGGAAAAAAGGGGGTATTGATGGCTTTGTGTGGTCTCCTAGAAGTAAAAAAAGAACATCTAATCCCCTGCCTTACAGAACAGAAATTTGTCCCTGACCTACAGGGGTGGCCATTCAGTTGCCACTTAAATGGAGAGGGAAACTTGGTAGGATCCCTGAGTGACAAACCTAATGACCTTCTAATGTAGCAGGAATGAGAAGAAAGGCGTGCAGAAGAAGTCAGGGAAAGAAAAATGCAATGCTAACATCCACAGCAAGTCACATCAGCAAGAAGCTACATTCGCAAGAAGCAAACATCGGTGTCGATGCTTCAAGAGTCCGGGAAACTAAAAAGCAATTTTCATAAACTCGCAAATATAGCTTTAAATAATAAAAAGCTTAAACCGTCTCTTACAAAGAACATTCTCCTTTGAAAGGATTCCAGAAAACCATGAAATGCTGTTGATAAGGCTGTGCCAATTTGTAAAGCTTGCCACAATCTCCAGCTCGCATTTTCCCCTTTTTTTCTCCTTTCTTTCAAAAAAAAATTTTTTTTTCACTGAGCTTTGTTAGTCCCGGAGCCTACCATGACAACAACAACAACAACACAAGTGTTTTCTAAAGCTGAAACCTCTTTTCCCCCCAACAAGAGGCCGGGTGGTTGACGCATTTGATTTATTCCATGGAAATAATGTTAAAATAGCATTTGCAAAGCCAGAGAAAAGATTTTTGATGGAAAGCTCAGGTAGGCATAAATGTATAAGCCAGCTCTCAAAGTTTGTCCCCCTTATCAACCATTGTATTCAGAATTAATTATAGGATTGCTTGATCTCACTCTCATGCAAATGTTTACCCACCAAGATAGAGGTGGTTGATTGGCTCTTTTCAACTAAAGTAAACTTTTAACTAGTGGAGCCTTAACTTTCTTAATGTTTTGCTTACCAGGTGTTTTAGGTATATTTTCTCCTCTATGTTGACCAATTATTTTCAATTAGACTTATAATTGCATTGTATAGTTAAAAGACCCAATTAATATCTTTAAAGCAACAATGGTAAGTAGTGTTTAGTGGAAATTTTATATTTAGCTTTCAAAAAATAATCATGGCTTACATTTATGGAGTACCTTTCATCCTAAAGGATACCAAAGTGCTATTACAAATTCATACACTCCATTACTAATTATAGGTCAGAATAATGTCACCCCAGCACTGTAGCATCCTATTACAGGTGAAGAATTGACTAATGTGGTAGCTCTTAAGAAAAAATGTTTAAAGTCTCTTATTTAATTGGAACAGCGAAAGCAATTGAGCCAACAGAAGGCAGCTTTTCTGGGGATTACTGGAAGATGGTTCCCCCCAGGGCCACCCCTGCTAGAAGAGAGGTACAGCAAGCTGCATAAAAGATTTACATGTGAACACTGAACCCCCTTTTCAGAGACGGAGAAGGGTGATCCCATGACACCACAGGAAGACTGTGAGTACTCGCTTTCCAACAACTAAAACAAATTCATCACGGCAAATTAGCGCCACCAGCCTCTGACAGGCCATCCATCATGGACGAGGCTCTCACTTCATCCTCACTGGGGAATGTGTGCTGACTGTCTTCAGCATTACCTGAGATGCCAACCATGTACACCACACTGTGAAATCTTGAGTGTCCCCTTGACAGATTTTAAGACAGGCTTGCACTGGGGATCTGGAAGTAGGAATTGAGCACACACCCAACTTCTCCCAGGGTGATCTATCCTATCAAAAGGCTGATATGTAAATGAAGGTCTTACATATGCTAATATTCCCACTAAGAAAAATGAACATGATCCTTGGGGGCCATCCCTGAGGTCTGGCAACCTGATTTCAGGGACAAGTTATTCATGTATTCATTCAACAGACACTGGAGTGTTTGCTGCATAGTATGTAGCAGGTACTGATTCAGGACCTGGAAATAGAGAAACAGAAAGCATTGGCCTCAGATATAAAATGGTAAATGGAGTGAGGAAGGATAGAAAGGGAAAAAAAATAGGTCTTCCACTCAAAAATTATAAATTCAGCACTTACTTTGGGCTGCCCTATTCAGGGATGGAAAAATGACAAAGATCCTAAAAAAAAAAAAAAAACCAGTCCTTTTCTTCTCCGAGATATTCGTACATTTTGGGCCACACAGTGGTCACACATCTCCACAAGCTCATGTTCCTTCAAACTGACCACGTGCAATAAAAGAAAAGCTCCAGTTTGAGGAGACCTTGAAACAGCAAGAGAAGACAACAGCTGATGTGATACAGATTGTGGAATTGTAGGCATAGTCCAAAGGAATGTAAAAATGACCAAAAGCAAGTCAGAGAAGAGCAAACAGCACCTTAGGGAGAAATTTTTTCCAACAACAAGAAGGGCCTGTATAGGAAAGATTTGATAAAAACTTGTTGGGCAAGAATCCTGGGGAAAATGCAACCAGTCATTCTTGGCTCAGGCAACTGTTTCCATCTGCAACCTGACTGGGAGGGTAGCATGAGGGCTGATAAGCAGGGAATGACTCGGATACCAGAACCAGGTCAAAGGGAGCAGGGGAACCAGCCTGAGATGAAGACATGGCGTCTTTGCCTGCTAAATTTCCCATTCATGAAACTACCTGTAGTGTGGGAGCACAGATATTTCTCCCACTGAATTCAAGTACCTTAAATAGCTGGCCGAACCTGTTATGATAAAGAGACACCAGAGAGAAGCAGGAGGGTGGTCATGAGGAAGATTCTCTTTTTGGGGGGAGGTGGGATGGGATTCTTTTTAAAAAATTTCAGGTTTGGAAGGAAGAGAAGACAGAAAATGGTATTTTTTCCAAAAATGCACCCAAGGTGCCTACTGTTGGGGATGAGATCAGGAGAAATGAGTCTATTTCATCTATGTAGTAAAAAAAAGGAGAAACTATACAGGACAAACAGAAACTATGGGGCAGGGAACAGGAAGGAACGCTAGGCAGAAAACCAGTCAACACTCCACAAATCCCAGCAGTATTTTTCTCCATCTGTGTCACGCATACCTCTCCCCGATGGCGTCTGTTAACACCAATTCATTGTCCAACTTTGGTGGAGGCTGTGTTGCCATCAGATTCAGAAAGTGCCATGGGGACACACTGCTTGAAGCTATACATAGGAATCTTACAGCACAGAAATTCTGTCTACTATTTATCTTAGGTCATAACTGAATTATTCCAATAATGAGAGCACTGCTGTTTTCTTATAACCTTTTACTTTTCTTACTGTTCATTAATATAAACTTTCAGCAAAACACTCTTTCCTACTCCCATTAACTTTATCCCTAAAGGTCGGATTCATCTCCTAATGTGCTTGGGCAGGCAGACAAAGCCCACATGCTGTGACTCCTGGAAAGGGAAGCCTTGGCCTGAGGCTCATTCCTCTCTGGTCATCAGGGTGGTCACATTACTTCACGGACTCCATTTTTGCTCCTTTTTCTGACTACGATGCCCGTGAAATGGACTCTCTCATCTTCCCATTGAAGTGGTTCAAGCTTTAAAATATCAAGGACATTTGACTCCAAAATCTTTTGTATCGTACCTCCCAAAGATTCAGAGTCCTAGTATCTATAGTATCAGGTATTCTCACAGCACCTCTTCAATGTGGAGAAGAAATGGGTAATGTAATTTCTGTTCGAAAAATAGAAAAATTAGATTCAAAAATACTAAGATATTTAGCCATAGATCAGTCTGGGAATGGAGCATCCTCTCATACTCTGAGCCCACAGCCCTAACACAAAGATGATGATGATGATGATGATGATGATGATGATAAAAAAATAATAATGCAGGCACTGCGCTAAGTGCTTTACATCGAGGATCTCCTAGACCTCTCACAATGACCACAGGAAGCTGGCACTGTCATCCATGTACTTGGCTGGAGCTGAAGGGACTGAGCCAGGACATGTGGGAGTGAGTCAGGGTCTGAACCCGAGCCGCCTTACTCCAACATCCAATCTCTTCACTTGTGTATTAGACAAGTGTTTGTTTTTAATACATAATACACTGACACAATTTGGTTGGGGTGATGCTTGAAAAAAAAAATAAAACTGTTCATTTACATTCTCATTTTCTGGAGAAAAATGACCCCAACAAATATGGCAACTTCCAGAGGAATGATAAGAAGGAAAGTTATGGTAGGAAGAGGAAGATCGAGTTTGATTTTAATTCAGGGGCAGAAGAAGAAAATGCGAAATAAGAAGACTGTAGAGGGAGAAGGCAGTAGCTCTCAAACCAGCTCCAAAGCAGAGGTACATAGAGGAACTGGGAGGCAGTGAGGAGTAGTGAGGAAGGGGTACCACAGTCAGCCAGCCATCATAGTCTGTCAAGGGATGAGGATGTTCGGATGCAAACAGAGGCTGGAAAAAGCAGCTCCCTTCCTTATCATAAGGCTTCCTTTAACTTTGCTTCCTCCCATCTTCTTAACGCCCCTGCCACCTGGATCCTCCACCTGAGTCAATCCACTGAGCCGTCACCCACCACGTGAGATATTACCTAATGTACCTGCAAAACCTCACACACCACAATTCCAGGCTCTGTCTCTGAATTTATAGTTGACTTCTTATTCGTGAAAAATACCTAAGCACCCTCCATTTAGAATCTTGAATGCTCTTACCTCCTGACAGTGTTCCCCACCACCCCTTCAGAGAATCACTCCCCCAGACCCAACCCTCCCTGTACCTTCTTCTTTCTTCCCTTTGCAACTTTTCTCATCTCAAAATTCCTATTTCCTTGGTGAAAAATAACCTAAGTAGGTTTGATAATTCCAGTTTCTGAACGGATCAGTCACCCAACAAATGCCTGTTGCCTAATCCTGAGTGCTGTGCTCCAGGGGAGGTGAGAAAGGCCAGCCGGCACCCGGGAGGCATTCCAGTGGAAGATAAGACACAAACCTAGCTCTGGAATTTTAGGAGAAAAACACCTCTGAGCTTCCTGGCCCCTCAATGCCTACATTCATGTTCTAATTGCCTCTACTTACTCCTTCCAATCAAACCCTACTAAGTGTAACATTAAACATCCCCCCAAATATTTATTCTAACTTCCCCTCTTGCTCTAACTGCAGCCCCCAGCCCCCCCCCCCACCCCATCATCAAAGATTCTGCCATATTCTCTGATTCTCCTCTTCCTTCTGCACTGACATACCTGGAATCTAAAGCCTCAATTCAGGACACATGCAGCTTGCAAACCGTCCTCACAGAGAAATTTACAGACTAATTAGGTAATGGTGTGAGAGCGATTCAAAATTCTTAAATTATATAATCCCTGGTTCCTTTTTTAAAAATCTCCTTAAATTACTCTAATTTTATGTTTCTCCTGAGTGCATTGTAGTACCCAGAACTTAAAGTGGTTTAAGTTCTAACCAGGACAGTGCTTTCCATTTAAAACTCACAATAGGCCCCCATTAGAGTGAGTGCCAGAGGGCTTTTTTCTCCTCCCTACTAACAATTTCCTAGCTTCCTACGGTCATGGGGTCTCAGTGACAAGTTGCCACACCAGCTCTCCAAAAAGTTTGTTTTCGCTGTTTTTGGATACCGACCTGAAGTCTTACAAAGAACTATTGCCAAACTGCACAAAAATGGAGAAAACATTTCCTCCTAGGGATTGTATCAGGAAACCTCTATTCTCTTTTGGTTTATGGCTTTTCTCATATCTCGGATGAGCAATAGGAGCCCAGAGGCACCAGGGAAGAGTGTCAAGTATTGGGGAAGATGACCAACGATTGGGGAAGATGACCAACTGAAAATTCCTAGGTAAACTTCACCTGGGAGTCACAGAGTAGATATTCTGGAAGCCTAGGTGTGGCCTACCAAAATTAGTGTTCAAAGGTTGTTCCAGGAAGCCCAGAAAATGTTGGGCTAGGGAGCGGGACTGAGTCTAGCCGGGCAGCCTTTGGCTTTACTTTTCTCACTGATAACAGCATTAGAGTGGCTAACCCCTGAGATCCTTCCTGGCTATAAAAGAAATAAATGAATAAAGTTTATATAGAACAAGAGATTCGTAAATGGAACATGGACAATTTATTTGAGAGGGATTTTTAAACATTTGAGCTGCAATATCAAACAATTTTAAATGATTTTTTTTAAGTCAGAATTGCCAGACCATACACTGGGACATGTTCTTTTTAAAGAGAATCCAAACTAGTCTGAGGAATTGGGTTTGGTGAGTTCTATGTAGACCAGATCATTTATAATATGCTGTCAATAAATATAACTCTGCAGTGAAATTTGAATTGCTTCAAATACAGAACCCAAGCAGGCCTTCAGATCAGCAACCCCAACAGACCCAAGCCCTACTGCCTAGATAAGGATCCTCTTTCCTTCCTCCCTCCCTTTCTCCACTCTTCCCTCCCTTCCTCCTTCCTTCCCTCTCTTCCTTCCTCTTTCTGTATTTCTCTACCTCTCTTTACTTTATATCTTTGACCTCCTGAGCTCGTGTAGGCAAACAATCAGTGATAAAAATCACCTAGAGCCACCCTGAGACACTCAGGGTCTGCAGCACATTTCAGTACATGAGCCACTAGCCACACGTGGCTATTTACATTTCAATTTAAATTAACTAAAAACAAGTGAAAACTTTTAAACCCAGTTCCTCAGTGGTACTAGCCACGTTTTGAGGGCTTGTATTCAAAAGCCACACTGGCTAATGGCTAACAGTGGACAGTGCAGAGAGAGGGCATTTCCATCCTTGCAGAGTTCCACTGAACAGTGCCAGATGGCCGCCAGTTAGCAGGATGAAGAAACTTCTCTCAGAAAAAAAAGTTAAAGACAAGTTCTGAAGTCAGGTTGCCTGAGTTCAAACCCAAATACCACCACCTGCTAGCTACGGTTCCCTTGACCAGTCATTTAAGCATTCTAATTCTGTTTCCTCTTTGATAAAATAGAAATGCTAATTGTATATGGCTTATACCATCACTCCGGCAATTCAATGAGACAAGTACATGTAAGGCGAAGGGCCCAGGATCTAATGCGCGCCCAATAAATGTTAGGTATTCTTTTTAATATTGATTGTTAGAGGGAAAAGTGAACTAAAACAATAAAAGGCCCTTATTCCTTCCTCTGCTAATATAAAGGCCTGTTTTTTTGTTTTGTTTTGTCAAATATTGCTCTGTTTTCACAGAAAAACTGCCTGAGAATATTTTTCCCATAGAGAAAAGTCTACCTTATTACTTATTTTTCACCAAACCTTCTACTTTCAATCTGAATCCTTATACAGAATCTTAAAATTCCTGGTATTAGCTTTATAATAATTTTCAATGTAAAGAAATAGGACTCATAGCAGAGAGTCCACACATAATCATATCTTAATTATCTACACATGTGCTGAAAATTTATGACTACTTTCCACTAGAGCAAGTTACAGAATTTGCTTAAAAAGTATTATATGCTATATCACAGAAATATATTTTAAAATTAAGGGACAATCTCTTTTCAGAATTGTCTTAGAAATACCCCCTCAGCTGGAACAAATTCAAGGTGATGGCTAGTATTTACAGAGTTTTGAAGTATACATCTTCATGTTGCATAAACGCCTCTGCCTCTACTCTCATGCTGAAACCATAAAATTAAAAGACATGTATCCTAAATGTCCACTGACTTCTCGGCCACATTCTCTGCCTGCCAACCAGTAGAGCTAGCTTCTCAGAGGACAAGGAAAACCAGTGAAGCTACTACCCAAACAGGAGCTGTTTCTGGCTTCCTATGTGTCCTGGAAGACCTCTACCTCAGGAGTCCCATCAGAGCAACGTGTACAACCAAACTGCCCTCACTCAGAGCACCACTGGGAGAGCCCACAACTGCCTACGTGAGGTGTGACTCCAGGTAGAAGCCAGTCCTGAAAGGCAGAAGGTACACATTGCTAATTGAGGCTCAGCCACTAACATTTTGATTGTGAGCACTTGGTTTTCTTCTCTGTTGAGTGAAGTAGTTAAATGCGATGATCTCTCAAGTCCTTTGGGGAATCTATCATGTCCATGGCAAGATTCAGGTCAAACTGGATCTCAAATCAGTGTTTTTTTTTTTGGTGGAGAAATTCTGGTGAATAGAGAGACAAATCAAATATAGCTTTCAAATGCCACATGGCATCAGAAAGGATGTTCCAGTTCTCTTTGACTTTGCGCCCTCTCCAAGCTCCATCACTGGCAAGAAGGACACATCCTCTCCTTTTGTGGACAGTGGTCCCCATACACATCTCAGAATCCTCAGTTCAATCCTCTATTGTGCATTAAGCAAGAGAATATTAAGAAGTAAAGTGTTTTTTGTATTTAAATAAGAACCAAACCAAATCCTTAAGCTGAAGGCACTGTAAATACCATCTTAAGTAGTTAGGAAAGAGAGTTCAGAGAGTTGAGTGCCTTACCTCAAACTTTTATCTACTAACTTAGAAATTCTACTGTTTTTAATATGGTTTTCCATTTGCCTTCATCAGAAACAGATGAAGCCATTGATTTTTTCTTCATTTTAATGAGTTCTTTTTAAATTAAAAAAATATTCTTCTTTTCATTCTTCTTCTACACTTTAAGAGGCAGCTTCTTCTCACATTCCCATGAGTGCAGGATCTAACGCAGCATATTAATGTTTTTGAGAAGTCACCCAGTGGCAGAGGGGTAGAATGGAAGGCTAGGTTTGTGGATTAATTGTTACCTGTGCCAATGTAAATCACTTCTTCAACAACAGTCTTAATTTTGGGGCTCTTTCACCATCCACCCCCCTCAACATAATAGCAAAAAATATATAAGTCATGATTAAAGAAACTTTTAAAAAATCTGTCAAATGGCTCATCGGCTGACCATTACACACTGAAGGCAAATTTTCATTTGCATGACTATCAGAAGCTAGAGGCCTCCTACCGGTTATGACAGACAGAAAAAACTGACAGGAACTACAAGTCCCAAGATGCAATGATCCACAGAGATCAAAGTCACATAATAGAAGATGATGATATCTTCATTTTAATTAAAATAATTCTCTCATGTTCAAAGAACTTTTCAAATACTCCCAGCACATCATAAGGTCCATACCATTATACATCCAAACTAAAGATGGATAAGAAGAGATGAGGAGGTCAGTGTGATGGGACTTGACAATGGAAGTTGCCATCATAGGAAGCCTCTGGACCCCACAATTATCCACTATGTTAACATTCTAAGACTTCAGCTGCCAAACAAAGCCCAAGAGCTTTTTCCAGATTGCTTTACCATGAAATTAATTACTTCCTGGGGAATATATTGGACAATCTTCAAATCTGATTCTTCAGATCCCAAAGTCTCGATGTCTCCTGGAGAGAGTGACAGTTTTGCTGCTAGACACAAGCAGAAAGCTTTCATGTTAAGGCTGTGGTGAAGGAGCCCAACACTAGAAAAATGGGAGAGATCAAGAAAGCTACAAAAGTGGAAAGATAAATTGCTAATCCCCAGGAAGCACCATGGGGGGCAGCCTGAAGTTAGTCATCAAAACTTAGTTCTTACCAGTCATTAATAGAACAAAAGCATCTTGCAACATAAATTATTTCTTCGGAAAGAGCAAGGAGACAATGTCATGTTTGTCCTTTCATAGATAAGTTATTCTTTAAAGTGATATGGGGTCAATGACAGATGGTCCATTCAGAAGAGACCCACCAGAAACAGGGTATCAGCCTGGACACCCCACTTATTACCTAACAAATCCACTCACAGTGGGTGTGCAGTCCTTAGTTCCCCCACACCCTTTCTCAGGCTTGCTTTGTTGGTTTGGGGTTTTTTTTTTTTCTGATTCAGTTATCACTGAAATACACATTTTTATTGAATTATGCAAGATTCAAACTTCCACAGCTTTGAACATTTCAGTAAACACTTCTACACACTTACCTACAGCAATGCCACAAATCCTGGCAGAAAATTGAGGGCAATTCTGACAGCTTCTCACTAAGAATTTTTTTTAACTTATAAAAGAATTTTCACTACAAGCTACTCAGCTGAAGTTCAGTATTTCTCTTATTTTTGCTCTTCCATATCAACTTTCTAAACCATTTTCTTTCTCTCCTTTCTTTCTTCTGTGCTTCTGGACACACACAGGTCCAGGAGCAAGCTGTACTGTTGCGACCTTGCAGTGGGTCTGCTCCTTTACAAGGACCAGAATCAAAAATATTCTATCTACTTGGCTCCTACTATTAAACACATCAATCATTTGTGCATTTTGGCTTCCTCTCTAGTTCCCTGGAAGTTGTTCACATGTATCTTCTTTTAACCACAAAGCTTTGGCCTCTCCTGAAATATCAGTCCAGGCTCTCACGGTTTCTCTTTTTAAAGCTATGGCTATCCTTTCTTCAAGGCTTCCCTTTGCTTTGACCCTCTCTTCATTGTTTCCTTTTATTCCATTGCTAAAAGTTCTCACAATTATCATCATCTCCAATGCGTCAACTTTTTATCGAGGGTCCTTTTCAAACTCATTCACCTTATAAGATTTTCTGATAGAAATTGTGAGATAAGAACAATGTATAAATTTTTTAATTGAATACAGAATTAAATTCCTATGGGGCAAAAGTTATTCCATGTCCAAAAGAATTTTTGACTGAGCCAGTAGGCTTCACCAGTGACAGCACAGAGCCAAGGAGACTGAAATCATAGAGTAGTTACCTTTCTATAAAGAAATGTTATTGTTCTTCATCTACAAACTGAACCAGTCATCCCAACAAACACTGAAACACTGTGTGTCCTTGGTTATAAGTAAAGCATGAGTGGAAAAACCATCAAGGTCTTGCCCCCATCATTGCTATACAGGGAAAAGGTCATTTCCAAACACATGTTCTTCTATACGCTGGATTTTTCATAAGTGAAACTTCACACATAAAAATTATTTCAGAGTATAAAGTATGTCAGAGAGTGATATCTTTACCTACCATAAGTCAATCCAAATCTCAATTGATTCCAAGGCTGGAAAGAGAGTGACTGAGCAGACTTGAAAGATAATGCCTGCCCTCAGCTCTCATGGAACATGTAAACACAATGAACATTTTCGGACCGCACAGTTTGTTTGGCATCATCCAAAACACGTGCATTATCTAATTTAATTCTCATGCTGAAATGACTATTCTAGAAGGCTGATGAGTTAATAGACTAAAGTCATTCATTCACATCCAGCGGTACAGCAAATGCCCGCCCACCCCTCTCCTAAATTGCGTGATCATACACCAGTGTGCTTAGAGTTACTCAGAGGTAAAGAGACTTTAAACCCTGACAAAGCATGGTTAAAAGGAAATGAGGATGTTTGGCCTGACTCCAGGGAGATCTGGCAGTGTCTTAAAATGTCTTTCCAACTTCCATGTGCAGAAGAGATTACATTTTTGTGTGGCCCCAAGTAGAGAGGGAGATTTCAGCACAGCATACAAAATGGTTTTGTAGCTGTGAGGGGAACAAGCATCCTTGAGAAGAAGAGAGCTCAGGTCGCTGAAGGTATTCACACCAATATTGAATGTATTAAATAATAACTACTCAACAAGGATAAAGTAAGTGTGAAGTACCTTGCCAAGCACTGGTAATAAGACGAACTAGGTGCATATAAGCATACAGTTGGAAGTTAAGAATTTGGTGGAGTAAATTGGGATATAGGGGCCTGGACAAGGCATTAGGGGAACACACAGGAGGGTCACCACTCCCAGTTTGTGAAAGAATGTGGGTAGACATGGGAAATGACAAAAGGCATCAGAGGGTGAGGAGGAGGTAGTCAAATGATAAAAGTGGGAAGTGTATTCCAGGCTGGTCACAGGATCATCAAACCTTTAGAGTCAAAGATATTACAGAAGTGATTTAGATATCAGGTGAGGGGTTCAACTTGTTGACATCTGTCGTGCAACTTTGATTCTGCAACTTCTAAAACTTAGAGAGCCATCACCAGGGGCAGAACTGATTCACACACAGAGTCTCCCTTATCTCTGAATGAGGAAGGGAATTGCTTAAGGAAGCTGGGATATGGCCCAAAACAAAAGTCAAATTCCTTGTCCTTCCAGGAAGCAGAACATAGAGAATAGGTGGTGAGGCATAATGAGGACAGTCAGAAAAAAAACATACAGTGAGGTCATTAGAGGCCCACACTCTAAACTGGGCCAAAGGGGCTGACAGAGAAACATTTGCACAAGAGAAAAGGTGCTATCTGAGAGACAGGTATGAAAAAAAACATAGATGCAAGGAAATAAAGAAATCACCTGGCCTACCCTTAATGTTATGAAAATAAGGTCCAATATCTCATGGCTACTTGAAAAGAGAGTGCCTGATTGCAAACCCAGAGGGGTTTCCATTGTGGCATGTGGTTTAGTTTCATTTTTTATCCTAATACAAAAATCACTGCTTATGCTCCGTTGGGCTTTCTTCCCTAGGCACCAGGCTGGTGATTATTTGTTTTGATTTAAAACACTTTTTTTTTTTTCCAGTTCCTGCTGGTGGTAGAGGCTACACATGGGGTGGGGGGAAGTAAATGAAGAGGGTAATAAATAACTGATAACATCAATGAGGTTTTTAACATAGATTTTCATATGGCAAATTGTTCATGAGAATAAACCAAAATTGACCATATTACCACAATTGGTCAAATCATTTTGCCTGCAGAGAGTTAGATCATAAAGCATATAATCAGCTATATGGATTTCTCAAACTTCAACTTTATTTAAACATAATATTTTTTTTTCCTTTGGGAAACCACTCAACAAAAAGACATTGGATACCTATAATGACCATTTTTCTGGTTATTTTCTATTCATATTTGGTTCAAAAAACATATTTGTTGGTTTTGCTTAAACTCACCAGTAAGTATAAATTGGTAGGTAACATTGAGAATTCAGACATTTTACCAGTTTCAAAGCCAATAGGTAAGGAAGTCAATGATTTCCTGGCATAAGACCACCTTGGGAAATTCAACAGGGAAACAGCCCGACAGATGGGCAGACAAAATTAATGATATTTAAGCTTCCAAATGTCCACCTACTATCCCAGGAATAAGTGACAATGAAGGAACAGAATGAAGTCACCTCTGATATCTTAAATTGCTATACGGATTAAAATATAAACTGACTAGTCTCACTCACTGAATGTGCTATGTAATAAAGTGCCCTGAAAGAAAGGGTTCAATTGGAGTGTGGTGCCTCAAATCCCTATCATACAAGGTGTGATCCACAACACACACTATAAATGTTATTCCAAATTAACAAGGATATCAAATAACACTATGATACTAACATTTATGTGTAGACTTAGTATTTGGCAAATCCATGTCAAAGTTTCCCCCCCTTTTTTTTTTTTTTTGCAAAAGGGGGCATTTCCAATTTTCAAACTGCCTGATTCCTTTTAAAATACCTTTACTTTAAAGCCATTTCTTTAAAGCTTGATAATTTCTCTCAAGCATTAAAAATCAAAAACAGGCTCTCATGTTTTTTCCAATACAATATTTTCCCCTTTTTCCCAGCTTTATTGAGATATAACCCATATATAACATTGTAGAAGCTTACAGTACACAACATGATGAATTCGTACACATGTGTATTTCAAAATCATTACCACAACAGGGTTAGTTAACACCTCCATCAACTCACATAATAGCTATTTTTGTGTGGTAAGAAAATTTAACATTTGTTCTCTTCACAACTTTCAAGTATACAATACAGTATTGTTGACCATAGTCACCATGCTGCACATTAATTAGATCCCTAGAACTTACCCATTTTATTTGTACCCTTTTCACCAACACCTCTCCGTTCCCCCAGACCCCAGTCCCTGGCAACCATCATTCCACTGTCTGTTTCTATGAGCTCAGCTTTTTGAATACAATGTAGTATTTTCAAAATGGTTTGAAAACAAAATAAAAGAGCCTATGGAACATTATGAGGCAAGCTGTGCAAACTCTCAGACACTGAAGACACAATTAACATGTTCAAAATATTTATTTCACTATTGGACTAAACCCATTCACTTTATGTTATTAAGTTGCATGGGTTTTTTAAATTTATTTATTTTTTTTACTGTTATTCTATTACAGTTGTCCCAATTTCCCCCCCTTTGCCCTCCACTGCCCAGCCCACCCCCACCACAAACCCCACAGTTATCCAGGTCCATGAGACATTCATACATGCTCTTTGACTAGTCCCTTCCTTTTCTCTCCACCATTATCCCCTTCACCCCTCCCCTCTGGCTGCTGTCAGTGTGTTCCATGTTTTCATGCCTCTGGCTCTATTTTGCTTGTTAATTTATTTTGTTCATTAGATTCCTCTTATAAGTGAGATCATATGGTATTTGTCTTTCACAGACTGGCTTATTGCTCTTAGCATAATAGTCTCCACTTTTAACCATGCTGTCATAAAAGGTAGGAGTTCCTTCTTTCTTTCTACTGCATAGTATTCATTCCATTATGTAAATGTAGCATAGTTGTGGTTTTTTTTTTCGATCTACTCATCTACCGATGGGCATTTGGGCTGTTTCTAGCATTTGGCTATTGTAAATACTGCTACTATAAACATAGGGGTGCCTAAATTCTTCTGAACTGATGTTTCAGGATTCTTAGGGTATATTCCCAGCAGTGGAATCACTGGGTCAAAAGATAGTTCCATTTTTAATTTTTTGAGGAAATTCCATACTGTTTTCCACAGTGGCTGCATCAGTCTGCATTCCCAGCAAGAGTGTACTAAGGTTCCCTTTTCTCCACATCCTGGCCAGCACGTGTTGTTTGTTGATGTATTAATGACAGCCATTCTGACAGGTGTGAGGTGATACCTCACCGTGGTTTTAATTTGCATCTCTCTGATGGCTAGTGATGTTGAGCATCCTTTCATATGTCTATTAGCCTTCTGTATGTCTTCCTTGGAGAAGTGTCTATTCAGGTCCTTTGCCCATTTTTTAAATTGGATTGTTTATCTTCCTGGTGTTGAGTTGTATAAGTTCTTTATGTATGTTGGAGATTAAAGCTTTGTCCTATGTATCATTAGCAAATATGTTCTCCCATGTGGTAGTTTTCCTTTTCATTTTGATGATGGTTTCTTTAGCTGTGTGGAAGATTTTTAATTTGATAGAGTCCAATTTGTTTATTTTTTCTTTTATTTCCCTTGCCCTAGGAGATATATCAGCAAAAATATTGCTACATGTGATATCTGAAATTTTACTGCCCATATTTTCCACTAGGGTAGGACATATATGGTATTAAATATGATATATTTAAGTTTTTTGTCCAATTTGAGTTTATGCTGGTGTATGGTGTAAGTTGGTGGCCTAGTTTCATTTTTTTTGCATGTACCAGTCCAGTTCTCCCAACCCCATTAATTAAAGAGACTATTTTTAATCCATTGTACGCTCGAGCCCCCTTTGTCAAATAGTAATTGACCATAGAGACTTGGGTTTTATTTTGGGGCTCTCTGTTCTGTTCCATTGATCTATGTGTCTATTCTTATGCCAAAGTTGCATGTTTTTGTTTTTTATTTTTACCTAAAATGGAAAGATTCCATTACATTGAACTTTTTGTTTTTATTCTTCCAAGGCAAATTGGTTCAAGTGTTAATGAGCCAGTGGTTGAAATATAGTTTTAATAGTTAAGTGTCCATTATATTTTTCACTCATGCATAGTTCAAGAAAAAAATAACCATTGTCAGCATTTACAGTTTCATAAACAAATTTCTTTATTTGTCCCCAAGAAGTTGGTTATCAAACTGCATATGCTAAGATCTAAGTTGCTCAAAAACTTCCCCAATATACAGAAAACTTAGTGCGGACCACCAAAACACTAACCTCGTGCTGGCTTACCCACACCACGAGTCCTTTACCACATAGACACAACAATTGGCAACAGAGAAGAGTTTAGATCTACTTGTACTGACACCTAATTATACTTTTGAGTTGGCAAGTATTTAGGTCAAAAATACACTTAGGGAATTATTTTGATAGTTTGGAGAGCCCTCTTCCAGTCCCCCAAGCCTCTAGGTACTAAGAAAATGGGCTTTTCCCTTGAAAATAAACATATTTTCTCCTTGATAAATTGTAACCCAGTATTCTAGATTCTAGAGACAAAATGGGATTGCTAAAACAAATTACATTTTTTTTACCATTTTTTATTATTGTTCAATTTTTTAATTCATTTTTTTCTTTATTTCTGATGTAGCAGAACTTACAGGGGGAAATGAGTCCCTTGGGGTACATATTAGAGAGAAGAAGGAGAAAATTAAGAAATAATAACTAAAAGAGAAATTTTTATTTTAATTAATTTATTGTAAAACTCTCTTTATTGGGTGTGACGTGAAGTGGATTTTACAATCAGTTACACTGAGGGAGACAGTTAATAAGCACACTCTGTGCTCTGAACCCCACCACCTGAGCTGCATGCGCACATTTTACTACCTGGACGGTAAACCTAAACAAATAGATTTATAATGGTTTCTAGACAATTCCCATGCAATAACTATATTATTAAATCTAAGGCATTATTAAAGGTTAATTATATATAAAATTATTGAGATTTAACAATGATGTAATCTATGGAGAAGATACTTATCTTCTCCTGTCTGTACTGTAATTACTAAACCTCAGTGAACTTCTCTCTTTAATTCTCCCATTCTCCTGGCTAACTAGCTGCGCTGATGGAATCCAACGCCTACGACCCACAATGACTCTTTCTGCTTTACACCTTTAATGTCTCCCTTACCCACCCCCCTTCTTCTCCACCTTAACCCGAGATCTTGTCAATATCTTCAAAGGGAAAATTGTCACTTTGTGGTGAGTTCTCACCCCTCCCTTACTTTTCTCTTTACCAGTATCCTTCTCTTCATTGCCTTGTGTCTTCCTCAAAGTCCTAAACATCTAAAGCACTAACTCTGTCATTTTGTTCCCATCAAGATTGTTTAGCAATGACCTTGATTACTTTTTCTTTGCTCATCTCTACTTTGCTGCTATTCTTATGCTTCGATCCCCAGCTTTCAGAAATGTTCTTTACCCAATCCTAAATTACTTCAGTTCGTGTTTTCATTGTTTCATGTCTTTCTTTTAGCCTCACATTACAATTACATTGTGCCTTCACTACTTTTAGTTTCCCAAATTAGTATTGAATAACTAGGTCCTTAATTTACATTTTTCTCTTGTTTTCCTGACATGTAGTTTTTATTTTCTGATTGAAATGTTCAGATACCTTTGGGGATCTCTTCTGACATCTCTCCCAGTTCTTCAACTTCTTGAACCTTCTCTTCATTCAAAAGCAACACTTTTTATTGACTACTTGCTACTCAGACACTGTTCGAAACTCTGAGGCCAAAGAAAACCAAAAAACACCCTCAGTCTAGATCCCCACCCTCATGCAACTTGCAAGTGGGAAGAGACAGATGATAAAAAAGTATCTTTTTTAAAGTAAAATTGTAATACTAACAAGTAAAGAATGTCACATATTCCATGAAAGAAATCAGACTGGGTAGTGTCATAGAAAGTAATCAAAGAAGAGGACAGCCAGTTAGTATGTGCAGGGGAAGTGACATTTAAGTCAAGACCTGCGTAATAGGAAGGAGTCAGCCATGAGAACAGAAAGCCATCAGAGGACTCAGGGGAAGAGGAGGAATAGGGAGTTCCAAGTCCCTGTGACAGGAACAAGGTTAGTTTATTCAAGAGACCAAAGGAAGTCCAGAATTGCCAGAGCAGTCAGCCCCTGGGGAGAGTAGACAGGGCCAGACTGTGTACAGCGTACTGGCTTGGGCTGAACCACAGCCCTGCTGCC
This sequence comes from Desmodus rotundus, assembly GCF_022682495.2. NCBI lineage: Eukaryota > Metazoa > Chordata > Mammalia > Chiroptera > Phyllostomidae > Desmodus > Desmodus rotundus. Next base: position 112,309,099 of record NC_071390.1, read on the forward strand.
TTGGGTTTACTGAGGTGAGCCCTCCCAACAAGAAATGTGGTAGATTCCCAGTTTCAAAGCTGAGTATCCCAACTTCCATAAACACATCCCATGTTTGATCCAATTCCAGAAACCAAAGAACGAAGCATGTCCTTTTCCTTGTCACTAACCTTGTTAACCACTACAGCAAATCGTTGGTGTCCTTCTCCTCCTGCCATTATCTGCTGTAACATTGACACCAAAAGAAATACAATACTTGACTCTCATCTGTCAGTTTATAGGTGACTTCAATTTTTTTCTTTATACTTTCCAACATTTTCTGAACTTTTTTCATGCCCACTATCTATGTGATAATCAAACGAACACACAATTTAAATATATACAAAAGATACAAAAGTAGGTGTGCATCTTTGCATGCGTTTGGCACTTATCAGCTGACTTATCTGTTTGCACTATTCAAGTAATATATTGTTCTTTCTCTGCAGCCTCCTATATTTCTTGTGCTGATTCTGGAACTCCAAGGTGACCTGCTTCCCCAGGAACAGGGAACCAAGGTGGTTGCATGAGCGAACAAGCAGGAAGGAGCACACCTGTGGGATGGAGGCAGGGCTTGTCAGCACACGCGGAGAATGCTGTCAATGTGCCGGATCCTCTCCCGTGTGGAGCTCAGGACACCGTTCTCATTTAAATGGTATCAGAGTAAACAAGATGCTGTATGTACAGAAACTCCTGAAGCCCTTCCCTAAGGTGATAAAGCTGAAATCAAAACCATCACATGTTGTTTAAAAATGAAATCTGCAATCAGTTCCGGGGGCCCGGGTCTGGGCCCACTTAACCTTCCCAATAGGCAAGGACAAAAGAGCAAAGCCAAGGGACCACCGCAGAATTAAACTTATTTCCCACCCATATATTCAGGGACCCCCATGAATTTAAAAATTTTATATTTATTTAGTAAGTCAGAATGAACGAGAGAGAGAGAAAGCAAGAGAGAGGTGAACTCCTGCCAAAAGTCTAGGGTCTCTATTAAAAATAAAATCCCCAAAGCAAGCCAGTTCAGCCACAGCACATCTGGGAATTGTTTGAAGGATAATGACAGTAATAATTATGATTACTTACACTTAATTCTCCCTCACAGGGGCGCTGTGAAGATTAATGAGTTAATGCTCGTAATGTGTTTTCGGTTCCTCGATGAAAGCTCCCATGAAAGCGCAGATTATTATTATGGCTATTGTTGTTTATATTAGACCATTCCTGTGGAAAGCTTCCCTCCGTGGCCTGTCCATTTACATTCCCATCATAAAATACAACCACTTCTCTAATTAACAGCCCACTGGCTCCAGGAGCAGTCACATCGGGCAAGAACCCCCCACTTGAAGATAGAAAGTGTAAGCAGAACCACTGTCAGCCGCTGCCCACCTCCCTGTGCCTGGCCCAAACTCAGCTAAACCGTAAAGACACAGGAGAGAAGGTAAGCAGTGCCCTGCCCCAGATGGAAACTATATTCACAGTGCAAATATCTTCCAAGACAGAGAGAGAGAGCTTGCAGACAAATTCATAGATAGGATCACAAAATAGGTAAAGAAAGTGTTAAGATAATGTTTAAATATGGCTCATAGAATAGCTTGTTCAAAATCAAAGCCACATAAAGATAATAAATCAATGGGTTGCTACTTAGCATTCATTTATTCATTTGTTTTAAAGAAAAGTATTGCAACCCCCCCTTATCTCCTATACATATACCAAACAGTGTTTGTTGAACAAGACAGGGTCCCTATCCTTTGGAAGACGGTTACTGACGGCCAGCACGTTAATCAGCTACATGCGGTCTGGTCAGGAGGCTAGGGCACTGTTGCAAAGGCAGCCATTTCTCTGGAAAGGCAGGCATGACATGTTCACTAGGAGAGTCTCTAGCTTTAATAACAAATAGGAACGGCATTTATTTGTTCAATAATTAAAACATTTTTATAGGGCTAAAAGAGGAATGAGGTACCACAGAGTTTCTTTTTCATGGTGCATATGTAAGGACGAGCATGTGTAATGTGTCTGGTTCCTTTAAGATACTCAACCATATATAAATATTATTGTTCAGAAGGAAAAAATGGGAAACAAAGACATTCTTCTTCCTTCTACTCTACCTTCTTATTTCTCAACTTTAAATGGTCATTCCTTAGCTCTGGAGGGTCCACAAATCATTAGGAGAGGAAGAAACTTAGGAGAAAATCCAGACTCCCCACACCATCCTCTGCCTCTATATGGTTGCCAGTAAATAGCCATGCTTCCTTCTTCCACAGAAACAGAATTTTAATTTTAGTGGAGCACTTTACCACTATGAAAAAAAAAGACCACATTCCCCAGTCTCCCTCAAAGGTAAACATGGCATATATGACTAAGATCTGGCCAAGGAGAGGTTGGCAGACATGTGTGGGAGCCAGCTTAGCTGACAAGTGTATGTACTTTTTTGTCTTTCCCCACTTCCTCTACCCCACTGCCTGGAAATCTGACCCAACAGTAGAAATGATAGTAACTACTAAAGCTTATGAGATGGAAGTCAGAATAATGCCTCCTATTAAAGATATCCACGTCCAAATCCCTGGAAACTGAAAGAGTTACATTACATGGCAAAGGGAAATTAAAGTTGTAGTGGGTAAACATTATTAACCAGCTGATGTCAAAAGAGGGAGATTGTCTCAGATTACCCAGTGAGGCCAAAATAAAAAAAGCGTCCTTAAAAGAAGAGGGAAACAGAAGGAAACCAGAGAGATGGCTATGTGAGAATGACTCAACCTGACCTTGCTGGCTTTGCAGATGGAGGAAGAGGCCACAAGCCAAGGAGTGCAGGCAGCCTCTAGAAGCTGCCAACAGTGAGGAAGCAGGTTCTCTGTTGCTTCCAGAAGGAACACCGCCCTGCCAACCCTTTGATTGCAGCTCATTGAGACTCATTTAGCAATCCTGACCTCCATAACTGTAAGGTAGATAAATTTGTATTGTTCAAGCTACTAAGTGTTTGGTCTTTTGTTACAGTGGACATAGGAAACTAATACTCTAGCACTAAGGATGGCTAAGTAAAAAAAGAGAAAGCCTGGGTCCCTAATGATGTCGTGAAGCAACCATACTCTCCCCGAATAACTTAAACTCTAGGCTGCCTTTATGTGAAAGAATGCTTTTAATGTTTAACCCACTGTCGTTTGGGGTTTCCTTTTATATGCAGCAAATCACAGCTCATAGCTGGTGCACTCACTGTCTTCTAGAGAAAAGGAACTAAAATCCCAAAATGTTAAGTGACATTATTTAATGCAACTCAACTATTCAGAATCAGAAGTAAAACTAAAGATCCCTAGAGCCCCACGTTTACAATCTGCCCAGTACTATACACAACAGCAGTTCTCAAACCTTAGATTGCACTACAGTCATCTGGAGGGCTAGTTAAAACACAGATCGCTGGGCCCACACTAGAGTTTCTGAGTCAGCAGGTCTGGGGTGGGGCCAAGGCAGTCCAGACTATTGCTGGACGGATGTTGTCTTCCACTGTCAGACCCATAACCAAAGCCCAGCCCTTTTGACCACTTAGCTGGGATATCATAGCAGCTTCCTAGGTGGTTGACATGTCTCCAGTCCTACTGACCACCCCTGCCCACCCTCCCACCTAATTTTGCTTTCACCATATCCCATTTCTGCTTCAAAAACCAGTTTCTTCCTATTGTTTATGAAATTAAATCCAATCCCTCTGCAAGACTTTCAGGGCATGCCACATTTCCTTGTCCTCGCTCCTACCCAACTCAAGCCATCACTCCTCCAGCCATCCCTATGAACACAGAGAAACCAAAACCTTAATTTTATAACCAAGAGAGAAAGTTGGCCAGCTCTCCATGCAAATTCAAACTGTAAACAAATGACCATCCCATTCTCCTTAAGTTCCCCCAGACATCCCAGCACCCACACTTGGGGAACAAGGAACCAGGTCCCCTGCAAGTGGCCACAGCAGGTTCCCCGTGGAAACTCAGGAAGAAGTGAGTACACAATGTGCATTTCAACTAATTGCTCCAGAAAGGGAACACAGCCAGGAGGACCTGAGATTGTTTGTGTGCTGTTAGGCTGAATTTTGAAAGAGAGGCAGGCAAACTTAAAAGGAAATTGGCAGCAACTTCATCCAGCGCCGGCCAAAATGGCACTCTGTTCCTCCCCGCAGCAGCTGCACGGCTGTATGGCTGCCTCGGCAGCACTTACCTTTCTTTGTGTGCAGGAGGGTCTGAAGGTGTGGGCCACTGCAGAGGCTGCCTCACCACAGGAGGCAGCTTTAAACTCCCGGAAGGAAGGATGGTTCAGCTCTGGGCAAACAAGCACCAAATGATCCAGCAGTTCTAAGCCTGATGTATTTGACGGTCTTTGTTGGTTTCTCTCATCAAAATCAGTTTTCACATAAATATTAGTTGTGCCCTTGACAGGAAATCTGGTACCTGTATCACTGAGGGCTTTTCTTTAAGAAGTAAAGCTTTTCATCTGTTTATGGTACATTTTTCTTCTGCTCTGTTAAAAAAAAATTAATTCTTTTGTGTCTTTGTTTTCAGTCTTCCATTTTTTCCTTCCTGTTATTTATTCATGGAAACCCTTCCTCACACCTAAAACGATTTGCTGCAGCTTGGTTTTTAATTGTCTTACCATCGCTTCCACTCCTACAACATCCGAAAGTTGCATACCTGAGGCTCTCTGGGCTCCCACCCATACATTACTGCCTTCTAAATGTTCTGCTGACCATGGCTTGGAACAGGGCCACTCTTCCAACAAATACTTACTATTTGTTGAAGTACATTTTGTGGACAGTCCTGCCCTCCTCCCCAAGGGATCAGTGTCCACGTGTTCTCCCAAGCACCTCACAGGAGCCTCACTTGCACAGCTTCTGGTGAAGAGTCAGAAAAACTTCCTTCCAGAACAAGCTGCATGAGATGGCCAAGCTGATGCAAAGAGATTTCCTTCCTATGTCCTTACCATCAATGGCCTTATCAAAATGGTTTGGAGAAAAGGCACATTACTGAAGAGCTTAATGGACATTCTAGAATATAAAAGGCATTGTTTTTATCAAGAACCTCTTCCCTTATATTCACTGAAGTTTCTCACTTCTAAACCCTCCATTTCTCCCTTTCTGCATCCAGAGGCCTATTGTTTTTACCTTCTCAGAGTGACTCATCTCTATACAATTTAAGCGAGAGGAAGGTGAAACTCTTGCCTTAAGTAATTTCACTGAGCTTTATGTTCTCCTACCTGGATTGAATCGTGGGAAGATAACTGGGGACCACAATTCAGAGGGAGAGAGAGAGGGAGACAACAGTTCTAAAGAAATATACTCACACAGAGAACTGAAACTCAGGTGTACACATTATAATATGCCCAGAGAACATTTCGGCTCAGTAGGCTGCAGGGTAACACACCCTCAAAGTGATGGTAATTACTTTGTAGTTCTTTAGGTTTCCTCTGTGTAGGATATTGAAGGGAAGAGGGAAGAGAGTAGCTGACTTTTAAGTGAAATGGGGGATGGAAACTCCAGGTGAATTTAAAACACCTGGCAAATAGGCATCTCTTCTCAGGGTTTCTTTGTTTTTCCCCTGGACTGGGAAGCCATCACCTTCCTGGCTCTTTCATGGAATTTCTGTGTGGTCTTGGACGTACTCAATTAACCTCTCCCCTTCTGCATCTCATCATGTGTATATGGGTATAGGATCGACTTCAAAGGGGTCCAAGGCCTAATTAATGTCTCTAGGGTGCCTGAAGATTCTGAGATGGAAAAAAAAATAAAACCACCACCTTTATGCAGAATCTGAGACTACACCACAGCAGGTGGAAATTATTACTATTAAATGTGACTCCATCTCAGAATATTTGGCACACTGCTCTGGGGCATGAGAAATGTCAAGTTCATAAGAACAAGCTTCCTCTGTGATCAATGTTCTCTCTCTCTCCATACACACACACACGTACACATATGTCTGTCCAGAAAAAGTCCATCCATTGTTAATATAACAAGAATAGTTTGCGCAACATCGATGTAACCTGGCAGCCAAGGAGAATGGACTGGAATGCACATGCGTGAACAATGATGACCTCACTGTACTAGTCAGTGGGGGTGGTAGACATCAGTGGGGGTGTTAGACGTCATTGAGTGAGCATGTGTACTGTGTGGCTGTCACATTCAAAATGACTGCTCACGTAGAAAAACAAATCTACATCAAATTTTGCATTAAGTTTGAACGTTCTTTCATAGAAACTATTTGGGCGATTCAGAAGGCTGCAGCTATGGGCAACTGGTGACTGGCAGCTTTATCACGACAGTGTACCCACTCATGCATCATGTCTCGTGCAGAGTTTTTTGGTACAACATTAAATCACCCAGGTGACTCAGCCCTACTGCAACCCAGATTTGGCACTCTGCAACTTCTGGCTTTTCCCAAAACTAAAATCACCTTTGAAAGGGAAGAGATTTTAGATAGTCATTGAGATTCAGGAAAATATGATGGGCAGCTGATGGTGATTGGGAGAATTGTGTGAGGTCTCAAGGTGCCTACTTTGAAGGGTACAGAGGCATCATTGTCCTATGTAGAATGTTGCTTCTATCTTGTATCTTCTTTAATAAATGTCTCTATTTTTCATATTACATGGCTGGATACCTCTGGAGAGACTCTGTGTGTGTGTGTTTGTATTTACTTGTGAGAAAATGACCATGCTACATTAGAAGACAATACAATCAACAAACAATAAAAACTGAAAATAAATTAATGAAAAGTGTAATGTAATTAATGGCTTTAGGAGAAGACGGGCCAGCTACCAACCATTCAGCTACTCTTCCCCATCAGCTTCTTCCTCCATCTTGCTCCTTTATCCCCTATGAGTGGGTCTTCCCAAGGCCAGAATGATCCTGAAATCCAGTGGGAACATTAATGTAATGATGCTTCTAAATTTCATAAAAATAATCCTTTATAATAAAAAATCCTCAATGCCTTGAGCAATATGGCTCCATTGGTTGGGCATCATCCCAGAAAGCAAAAGGTCACCAGATTGATTCCCAGTCAGGGTACATACCTGGGTTTTGGGCTCGGTCCCTGGTCATAGCTTGTGCAAGAGGCAACTAATCGATGTTTCTCATCTGCTCTTTCTGCCTCCCTTTCCCACTCTCTAAAAATGAGTACATAAAATCTTTTAATAATTTTAAAAAATAAAAAAATCATCAAAACCCTTGCTGATCCACATTATCTTTCCTTTAGTTAGTTCACAAAAAGTCGATTAATTGCAACCAGGAATTTCTTTTAAGCTCTCCAAATGCCATTCCTCTTCGATAAATGGAGAGTCATATTTGAAAGGTCTTTCAATGTGACCATAAAAATTTTTTTTGAGGATTGCCTTCTTAACATCCTCAAGCTGGAAAAGGACTTGGTAAAGTCAAAAGCTACATTTGTTTGTTCATTTGTTTAACACATGTGTTGAGCCCTCTCTAAACGACAAGCACTATGCTACAGGGAGCTAGGAGGACACTAAGACAAAGCATACAGGTACACATTGTAAGTGCCGAGGATGGGCACCCGATCTACTCATTTTCTTCACGTCTCATATTATGGAGATGGTCTGGAGTCAGGGATTTTTAAACTCAATAAGGTCACAAGAGGGGGAAATGGTTGAATGAAGTTAAGTTTAGTTGATTCTATCTGTTATTTGTAAGATATACTTTCTTTCCTGAATATTTTGGAATCTCTTTTTATACTACCCCTAACTTCCAAATCACCTTGGGGACCTCTTTAATCTCTCTGTTATTCCCTATATTCCTGTTAACTTTTTATTTTTCACATAAGAGATGTGGAAACTCATGGAAACTATCCTTGATTGTTGAAGACAGACAAGGTAAGGTAATATAAAAGTCAGGGTTTTCCAGAAAACAGACCCAATAGAATATATATTTTTATAGACATATTTTATATATAATATGTATGATTATATATAAGATATATTATATATGTAATGAAAAATTGGCTCACATTATTATGGAGGCCAACAAGTCCAAATCTTCAAGGTGGACCAGCATGTGAAAGATCCAGAAAAGGCAATGTCCCAGTTTGAGTCCAAAAGTCATCTGTTGTAGAACGAGGAACAACAGATGTTGCAGATAAAGTCTAAAGACTGTCTGCTTGAGAATTCTCTCTTATTCTAGGAAGGCCAGTCTTTTTCTCATCAACTGATTGGACGAAGCCCACCCACATTATGGAGGAAGATCTACTTTACTTAAAATTCATTGATTTAAATGTTATTCTCATCTAAAACATCCTCACAGAAACACCCAGAATACATTTGATCAAATATCTGGGACCTCATGACCCAACCAAATTGCCACATAATATTAACCATCACAGGTTAAAAAGCCCTATACTAACACAACTTTTTGATTCCTTGTAGCATCTTTCCCTTTAAGTGTGTTTATAAATATGCCTCTCCATTTTATCTCCATTTCATAAAGTTATGGAAAAAATACAGACTGTGACTAGTTCACAACTTAAATATTCTAGACTCAGCTTTATTTTATCAGCAATCATTCTTGATGTATTGTCATTTCATTTAAATATATTTTTAAGTGCAAAGATGTTAACTCTAAAACGATTTCCAAAATCTATAACTTTAGTGCTGCATTTTAAAAAGAATAGCTAAAGCTCTAAAATACCTAAAAAGTAATAGGCTTCCCCCAAGTCCCACCCAATCTCCTATTTTGAAACCAAGAAAATGCCATGGCTCAAAGAGCCACCGACCTACTTCATCACTTGATGCTCCACGTCAATCATGGACACTCCCTGCTTTCACAGAAGCAAACTGGCTTTGGGAAAAACCAGCACACCACTGCAAGAAAGTTGCACCATATGCATTTAATATGCAAATGTATTTAACCTTTTTAAAATGAGGATGCAAATAATCATGATTTTTATTTACTTTATAGCTATTGATGATCCTGTGTCATTGACTTCAGGTAAAATAACACACCGTCATCATTAACTACAAGTTATAGATTTTTAGCCATATCATAAATATAGCAATTATCCAATAAATATTTGTTACACTTTGTTTTTCAACGAAGTTAAAAATAATAATTATAATACAGATATGCATTGGTTAATTCATTTGACCAATATATATGGTCGAGTACTTACTTTGCATGAAGCTCCACTGAGGACACAAAAATGACTAAGTAACCATTGCTAGCCAAAGAAGTCCAGAGACTAGCACACAAGAGAGAAAACCCAACAATGAATTAAAATAACAATGTGAGAAATGCCATACTAAGGTATCTACTAAGAGATATCAAAACAAAGAGGAAAGGCTTTCCCTCAGTCACCTTACTTGGACCATCATCCTATAGAACATACCTAAAACAGTGTCACAAAGGATATCTGGTGGTTGTATTCCAAAGTCAATACAATTGTAGGTCAACTAATAGACTTGAGGAAACCAGAAGAGATACCAAGTGCTGATACTGAAGTAATCAGTGTTATTTTTTCATCTCAACAACTTTGAACTAAGAATAAGTCAATATCAGAGTTGGCAATCACACACTCTTTCACTAGTAAGTACACTGTAACCTACTTAAGAGCTACATTGCAACGTTCCCTAATTAATAACTTCATATTCTGTGAGCAGTAATAAATTTCTCCCCAGCTGCATATGATGCCAACTTTCACATGATTCGTATTTCCAGTTAAAGTGGTATAAGACCCAGCAGATAACTGTCCTCGTTTGAGACAAAAGGTGACATACCAAATGACTAGAAACCAGTGTTGGTAGCAGGTTGGTGTTTGTGACAGGAGACAGTACATACACCCTATTTGTCTACTACCCCAGTTCTATTCAATCCAGCACTATGGATTTTATTCAGATATGACACCTACAAACATAAAATCTTGAACTAGAAATGTTCCTTAGAACATTATACAGATGAGGACTCAGAAGCCAAAGTAACTTGCCCCTTCGGCACAGTTCAGAAATGATGAAGCCAGAACTATATTCTAGGCTTCCTTATTCTTTCAGTTCTCTCATTCTTTTTATTGGACTATTGATAGGGGTGTTAACATCCTAAGGGCAAGTATTAATAACTACTACTTTAATTGTCTAAAATCACAGAAGAACATAGGCAGCAAAATCTCAGATATTCCATGCAGCAATATTTTCACCAATATGTCCCCTAGAGCAAGGGACATAAAGGAAAGAATAAACAAATGGGACTTCATCAAAATAAAAAGCTTCTGCATGGCTAAAGAAAACATCAACAAAATGAAAAGGGAACCAACTGTACAGGAAAATATATTTGCAAATGATACCGCAGAGAAGGGTTTGATCTCCAAATTATCTAAAGAACTCACATGACTCTACTCCAGGAAGACAAAAAACCCAATAAAGAAATGGGCAAAGGACCTGAACAGGCACTTCTCCAAGAAGGACATACAGAGGGCCCAGAGACACATGAAAAGATCTCAGTATCACTAACCATCAGAGAGATGCAAATTAAAAACACAATGAGATACCACTTCACACCAGTCAGAATGGCCATCATAAACAAAGCAACAAACAACAAGTGTTGGAGAGGTTGTGGATCAAATGGAACCCTAGTGCACTATTGGTGGGAATGCACACTGATGCAGCCACTGTGGAAAACAGTATGGAATTTCCTCAGAAAACTAAAAATGAAACTGCCTTTTGACCCAGTGATTCCACTGCTGGGATTATACCCTAAGAATCCTGAAACACCAATTCATAAGAACCTATGCACCCCAATGTTCTTAGCAGCACAATTTAAATAGCCAAGTGTTGGAAGCAACCTAAGTGCCCATCTGTAAATGAGTGGATCAAAGAACTATGGTACATTTACACAATGGAATTCTACACAGCAGAAGGAAAGAAGGACTTCCTACCCTTCGTGACAGCATGAATGTAACTGGAGAGCATTATGCTAAGTGAAATAAGTCAGGCGGTGAAAAACAAATACTGTATGATCTCACCTGTAAGCGGAACTTGATTTCAACAAGACAAATAAGTAAGCAAAATATAATGAGAGACATTGAAATAAGGAACAAACTGATGGTAACCAGAGGGGATAACGAGGGAAAGAAGGGGAAAAGTTGTCAAGGAACATGTATAAAGGACCCATGGACAAAGCTAAAGGGAGGTAGGATTGAGGGTGTGAGGAGGGAGAGTGAGTGGGGATGGGGGCAAATGGAGATAACTGTACTAGAAAAACAATTTTAAAAAATAAATAAATAATCAAAAATCAGAATGAATTTACAACTGAATAGTCCTTATATCAACAGATACATTGCATGAGAAACCACAGTCTCCTGAAAGAAATCGTGAATATTAGAACTGATCTATGGACATCATGCAATGGTCAGACTACATAAAATATACAAGAACTCAGAGAAACACAACCGTCTAAAAATCTAGGACTCCAAGAGACAAAAATTACGTGGTTCACCTTTACCCACAGTAGGCAGCAGTGCTTGACAATAGACATAGGCACTTAGTAAAGCCTTGTATACTGAATGCGTAGCTCTATGTAGATCTTCAGAACAACACTGAACAATAGTAATAATCATAGGAATGTGTCATAGATATGGAGCACCTCCCTGAAGGTTGCAGTATCTACAAAAAAGGGGAGTTGCTGGCATTCATTCTGTTGAGTGATAACAACAGACCACACCTCATTGATCTGACAGATGATGGCCTTATTTTTAAAAAAAAAAAGAAAGAAAGAAAGAAAGAAAGTGTCTCAAACCAGGCAAGGTAATTTCTCTCTTTCTTCCAGATCTGCTTGAAAATTCACATTTGTCTTCCACTGACATAACCCTTACCTCCTGTCATGAGGCTCCTGAGTGTGCGGGACCTTTCACCTTTTAGCCCCAGATGAATCCTTCTTAAATGACCATTGGAGAAAGGGGCAGAGAGAGACAAAATGAGAGAATGTGAGAGGCAGAGAGAGAAAGAGGGAGAGAGAGAGGAATTAATCAGCTCCAAAATAAGCATTGAAGCTGATTTACATTTCTGGGAATAAAACATCACTGCCCAAAGAACCATGGGAATTTGGCCAAATTTAGAATAAAACATGTAAAAGTCGATCCGCCCCTGGAGCAAGGCTGCCCACCGTACAGTGCACAAAACTGTCCACGCCTCCAGTGGGGCCCATGAAGCAATTAAAGAGAAAATATGCTGCCATTATCAATTGCATTAAGACTCTGGGGTGTGCCTGACAGTTCTGAGGTCTTTTCTGGTGTTCCTCTGTCAGATCTCATGGGAAAATAGCCAGGGGGTGGTTTCCACCCGAGGCCCCAGGAGTTGAAACATAACTTGGGTCAAGATGTTATCTTTAGCCTGCCAGAGGTCCAGACCGTGTGACCATTAGTCAGGTCCCAGTTACTGTCTTCTGCTGCCTCGGGGGTTGCTGATTATCCAGGGGAAAAGCTGGATCTCTGAGGGGTAGAGAGAGAAGTGATTTCTAGAGCTAGGATTTGAAACTAAATTTAACCAGAGTCATAGGACCCTCAGTTCCAGTTGTCAGCCAGTCTCTCTGGGCTTCCATCGCTTCATCTGTAAAGTGAAAGCTTAGACTTCACCAAGGATACAAACTACACAGGCCAAATCTGGCGTGGTGCTGGTCTGTGTAAATAAAGTATTTACTGGAAAACTATCATGCTCACGTGTTGGCTTGTGTCTTTTGCCGCTTTCCCATTGCAGCAGTGGAGTTGAGCGGTTGTGTCAGAGACCGTACAGCTGGCAAAGTTTACCACCGGGCTCTTTACAGATGAAGATTGCTTACTGGCCCCTGGACTCAAGAAGCTTCAAGAAATCAAGGGTTAAAATTTCACAATCGTGGGATTCTAGAACCCCTGCTACCCAGCCTGACTGTCTTTACGTCAGACTAGTGATTCTCAAAGGATGGTCCCTAGACCAGCAGGACCAGCATCACCTGGAAACTTGCTAGAAATGCACATTATCAGACCTACTCAATCTGCATTTTAAGAAACCATCTACCCACTGATGGGAACTACAATATTAGATCACTCTCCCAACTCACATTCTCACATTAAAAACTAGGGAAGAACTGTTTTACTTTGAAAAAAAGAAAAGATAGACCAAAATAGTGTCTCAAAAAAAAAAAAAAAAAAGAGCATGTTTAAATGTCATAATTCACTGTACCTTGATTGGAATGAAAAATGGAGATGATATTAAATAATAATGATAATAATGTGATGGTTTGATCTCTATCATTTATCTGTCTTTGTGGACTTAGTCGAAAACCGCAGCTGTCACACCGTGTGTTTATTTAGCAGCCAGTTAGAACTGTTCTCTAACAACAGCCTGGCAGCACTCAGCTCCTGGAGCAAGCGGCACTTTGTGCTGAACACTTGACAAGCTAAACAAGAGCACATTCAAAGTGGCCTTTCCAAGACCCAGAAAATAAAGTCTAATTTTGGTTCATATATTAGAATTTAGTCCCTCAAATTTAGGGCATTAAATATATTTTCTAAATGTAAAAGCTTACAGGAAAAAAAAAAAAAAGAAAGAAAAAAGAAACAGGAAATGGTGACGCCCACACACTCAGAAGAGGAATCCCAGGACCAAACCCCATTTCCTGCCCCACAAGGTAACAGAAACATCTCTTCTTTATCTAAAATCCGGTTCCTGTGCCACTCAGAGTCGAGAGCTGAGCCGAAATGTTGGTTCAGGGTTGGCAGAAGAATTTTCTTTCTTCTTTTCCTTGAAAAACAGAACTAGAGCAAAATGCCCCGCCTTCTCCTTATGCATAAAAAAGGAGGAGGAAGACCCGACTTCCATTACTATCTGCAAAGCCTGGGACCCCAGCTGCAGCTCTGCTCACCCACCCAAGTGACCTCGCTTGGCCTGTGTGTCCCCTGGGATCTCTACTCCACACGCTGACTAGGGAAGGCTGGGTCATGTCAGGCATCCAGACTCAACACTGCTGCACTTCAGCCCTCTCGGACGCTGCGTGTTAGTCAGACACAGCCACATACCCACGAGGCACAGCCAGTGCCATCACATCATTTGACTCGTAGGCCTGATTACGGTTTTGTAATTTTTTGCTCATTTTTGCTCAAACGCAAATTACGATTTTTTAATTTTTGTTCCCTTGGGAATGTGAAGACGACCGTGCTGTATCACTTGGGAAAATAGGCTTCTATTTTAGTTGTGACTTGACTATTTTTTTTTTCTGATGTCAGAGTTTGAAGGCTCTGTACGAAATAAGAGTGTTTCAACCACTGTGCTGACCAGGGTCAGAATAATCTAGTTTGGTCAACTTCCAAGTCTCAAACAAGGAAACAAGTGTCCAATTATTTGTTTTTCTTTTTCACATCTGCCTCTTCAGGAGGGATGGTTTGCTCTAGCAAAGGTCCAGGGGTATTTGGTAATCATGTGACCATTTCTTCTTACAAATATTGGTACAGAGAGATGTAGTCTCTCCTAAAGGAGAAACCAGCAGGAAGGCTGGCTCGTGATCTAGTTGCTACAACTAGTGGTTACCTGGGAACTCACCGGCAGATGCTGAGAGTGTGAGCTTGCACTCCAGGTCCTCGGTGGTTTTCATTACCTCGCATAGAGTCGACAGTGTAGTGCCAGGGTCTCCGAGTTCTCCTCCCCCCACCCAAAGATGAACATAGAGTCCCTAACTGTAAGATGGCACAATCACTGTGGAAAAGTCTGGCCATTTCTTACAAAATTTGATCCATCTGTTACACTAATAGGCATTTACCCAAATGAAAGCATATATCCACACTGACTTGTGTGTGAATGTCCACAGCAACTTGGTCACAGCCAAACACTAGAAACAACTCATATGTCCTTCGGTAGGTAATGGATCAACAGATGTTGGAAAATCCAAACAATCGAGCACCCACAGCAATAAAAAAGAATGGACTATTAATACACTCTGCAGCGGATGAATCTCAAAATCATTATGCTGAGTGGAAAATGTCAGAAAAAAAGAGAACAACACTGTATAATTCCATTGACATAAAACTCCAAAAATTGCAAACTAAGCTATAGTGACAGGAAGCAGGCCACTGGTTGCCTGGGGGTGGCAGTGGGCAGAGGGGTGGGGCAGAAGGAGGGAGGAATTAGGAAGGGACAAAAGAGGGTCTCAGGAGGTGCCATGTGCCCTATTTTGATTGTGGTGATGGTTTCATGGATGTACACATATGTCAAAACTTACTAAAATGTACACTTTAAAATGCAGTTTATTGCGTGTGAGGTGTATCTTCACAGCACTTACTTTTGAGATGTGATTCCTGTCTTATTTTCACTAGAGAAACAAAACATGCTGCAAACTGGAAGTGTGTGACACGTTGACAAAGTGCTTTGAGGAGACAGATGAGGTAACATTTTTAACACTGTGAATGAACCTTTTTAGGTTAGAAATCAGGTCCCTCTCACTCTGGGTTTCCCATCCCCACCCCCAAGCCCAGCTGTCCACCAGAAGAACCCATCATCCATGTTTCTGGTTTCAAATTCTGTAACACGTCTCTAGGACAGGAAAAGAGCTAACTAGGGCAAATCGTCCTCTCCTTTCAGTGAAGTTAAGGAGGACAAACGCAAAGTGAGAGGTCAAGAGCAGAAACACCCAAGACCCCCTGCATACCACAGAAACCAGATTTTAGCAGGGATTTACCTTGAACTGAGTAATGGGGCCTTCTGTGTGGGTTTAGTCTAGACCTGATCTCGGAAAAGACCACAGAGTGAGAGGAGGGAAAAACACCTGGGTAGAAACAGGCCCCTGCGGCCCGTCCTGGGAGAGATTCTTGTCCTTCCTGACCTCACAGGAAAGCCCCCTGCTTCTCAAAGCTGCCTCACACACAGACAGGCACTCACCAGGAAAATGCCACTTTGTGCAAAGCAGCAGGGACAACAAGCACCGTGCCTTCTGACAGCCTCTGAATTAACGCTCCCATCTCTAGCCCACTTGCTGTCACAGTGACAACTTCCTGCCTTTCGTCTCTTGCTACTCTGTGGCTCCCATTCCAGGCAAGCCCCAGACAAGCCCAGGTTGCTCATTTCTGATTGTTGGATATCATGAGATGATGAGTTTTTGATACAGGTTGTATCTGAGATGAAGGGAGCAAGATGCTCATGCCCTTTCAGGGTGCTCAGCCCCCAGAGGACATTTGCCAATGTCTGGGGACCTTTCCAATTGTCACGACTAGAGGTGAAAAGTACTGTTGGCATCTAGTGGGTAGAGGTCAGAGATGCTGCTAAACATCCGGCAATGCACAGGACAGTTTCACACCTGCACACACACACACACACACACACACACACACACACAATTATCTGGCCCAAATGTCAGTGCAGTTGTGTCTTTCTGAGGACTTACCAAATTTATGGAAAAGTAAGTCACCCGCATTTTAAATTCAGTTTTCAGAATGTGGTGTTAGGCAAGACATCTAGGTTTTCTGCCTTGATTTCCCATGTCTGCAAAATGGGAATGATCCTATGTCATTTATTCCTCTTTTGTTCTTCGTCCCAGGGAGCAGCTAATGAATGTTTGCCAAGTGCTTTGAAGATTCTAATTACTGTTATCCCCAGTCTATCAGTTCAAGATTGTAGAGCACCTGGGAGCCCTGCAGACGGGAGACACTGGGCCAACGGAGCCAGTCCTGTCACTGCGGTTGCCATTTAGCCTTCTCAGAGGGCAGTATCAAGCCCTCAGGCTTGAATTACTCAAATCAATGTTAGAATCTGCTGAAGGAGACCAAGGGTTCTCACAATTAAATCAGCTTTTCCCAAAGTCAGGGACTGCAGTTGAGGGCTTCCAGTTGGCAGCTAGCAAGATTCAGAAAACCTTAGCATATGGTGAGCATCCTATAGGGCTTTGTGGACTGCCTGCTTGGTGCACTATTCAGATAAAACATGTAACAAAATTGGGAATATTAATACCTAAATTTCAGAGGTGTCCTAGGAATGTCATATTAAAAATCCATTCCAGGGCCTCGCATTTAGTAAGCACTGTCCTTTAAAAAATAAGTTTATAATTTAAAGTCTGCTGGGTAACTGTTAATTGATGTTAGTCCCTCAGCAAGTTCTTGCCAAGCAGATGATAATCTGATGTTCAACACCCAAATATTTTTGCCTAAAACGAAGAAGATCCTCCGCAGCTTCCTGCACCCCCTCATCAGCACTTCCTGATCCTGAGCGTCTCTCTGTTTAGAAACGACGTCAGCCTCAAGTTCACAAATCTGGAGGAATCAACCTACAAACCTGCACTGAGCACAGGCTACATAAATCAGCACAGTAAGAGCCACTGTGAGAAACGGAGAATATGAAGACATGGCATCTGTCATCATGGAATGTCCACCTGACCCCGAGAAGTCAAGACTAGTGTCAAGTGACAGCAAAATCACAATACGCGGTGTGCAGACTGCTCGTGTCAATGGCACAGTTACAAGAGCTCGAGAAATTCAGAGATCAGGACCTGGGATGCGTGGGGACTTCATGGATATGGTGGGATGTAATTGGGTCTGGAAGCACAGGCAGGAATTTGGGGAGACAATGCTAAAAAAGCAGCGTAAGCCTTCTTTCTCACGTCCATACCAATTGCAGAGAAATCATTCTGATTTTCGAGGCAAAACTGTACCTCAACGATAAAGACCCTGAGATCTGGCATGGGTTTTATGTTTTCTTGCTTGGCTGCCTGGATGTAGACTAAATCCCAGGCCCCCTGGAGCTTGTCACCAATCAAGTCGGGACTGAAGCAGACTAGTTCACACCCTTGAGCTTGCATAGAGTCAGCTGGAGGGCCTGGTGAAACACAGATTGCTGGGCCCGCAGTGGGAGTTTTTATTTGGGACTGGGGCCTAAGAGTCTTCATTTCTAACCAGTGCCCAGGTGATGCTGCTGCTGCTGATACGGGGACTTCTGAGCAAGGTGGCAGCATAGGTAAAAGTGGTAGTTACCTCCTCCCACAGCCACATTAGAATTAATTACAACTAAACTACAGAATAACCATCATTCAGAACCACCCAAAATCTGGCTGAATGGAAGTCCTACAACTAGGGAATTAAAGAAGAAGCCACATCAATGATAGGAACTTCCCTAACTTGGTGAAGGAACTTAGACATACAAGTCCAGGAAGCACAAAGAGTCCCAAACCAAATGAACCCAAAGAGGCCAACTCAAAGACATATCATAATTAAAATGCCAAAGGTTAACACAAAGAGAGAATCTTAAAAACAGCAAGAAAAAAGCAGTTACTGACTTACGAGGGAGCTCCCATGAGACTGTCAGCTGATTTCTCAAGAGAAACTTTGCAGGCCAGTGGGAATTGGCAAGAAATATTCAAAGTGATGAAAAGCCAGTACTTACAACCAAGATAACTACCCAGCAAAGCTATTATTTAGAATCAAAGGATAGATAAAGAGCTTCCCAGACAAGAAAAAGCTAAAGGAGTTCATCACTACCAATCAAGTATTACATGAACTGTTAAAGGTCTTCTTTAAGAAGAAGAAGAAAGTTAAAAAAAAGGTAATAAAATGGTAATAAATACATATCTATCAACAATTGAATCTAAAAACAAAATAAACAAACAAGCAGAACATAAACAGACTCATACATACAGAAAATATTTTCATGGTTGCCAAATGGGAGGAGGTCTGGGGAGATGGATGAAAAAGGAATTAAGAAGTACAGATTCCATAAGAAGTACGGAGTTGTCACGGGGATGTAAAGGACAGCATAGGGAATATAGTCAATAATATTCTAATAACTATGACTAGTGCCAGCTGGGTGCTAGATTTTCTGGGATGATCACTTAATAAATTATGTAATGTCCAATCACTGGAGTATACACTTGAAACTAATGTAATAATGTATGTCAACTGTAATTGAAAAACAAAAAGGATTTAAAAATGAAAAATAAAAAGAGACTATGTCTGCCTTAGAGCACCCATAACACCTTTTGGGAAAATGTGCAAAATGCACACCCAACCAAGGGCAGGTCAGGAGCATCAGCTTTACGGGGAAGCTACACATCATGGCTTATGCAGTAATGACATCATTTTACTCGATGTTCATCATCAGGTACTTGGGACGTCTCAAACTCCCAGCTCCATTAAACAAATATTTCTTGAAACTGCCTTGTACCAGGGGCTTTGCAGTGACGTCATCTCACTGACATTTTCATCTCAACCCGGGAGGCGGGGGTCAGGGTTAAATGATGCTGAAATTCTTCTTTGCGTTGACATAAAGGAAATGAGATAGACAGGGATTTAAGAAGATATTTGAAAGACACACACATCCCACACACGCCAAAAACCCTGAAGTGACCTAGCACAGGAAGGGGTGGAGGCCCAAAAGAGGGACCGAAGAGAAAAACAAAGCAGGGCAGACAACAGATAAACTACCTTGTGGTTAGGTCCAAAGCATAGGAATTGAATCAATTCTGGGAAGTGGTAACCTCCCAGGTCTGTTTGATTCTCATCTTACACATTTTTTACCAGCATTTTCTTCATTTTTTAAAGAAGCTTAGCAGTCGTAGTGCCTTCCATTGCATGTGATATTTTCCAGAACCTTCTACTTAGTTCCTATGGAAGAGAGATTCTTTCATCCATGGCAGATATGTGTTCATCTTTGCAATGAAGACCAGAGTAATTTCTGCCAGTAGTGCTGTCTTTTATTTCTTTTTAATGAGTGAAGCTGAAAAATAAGTTCATCAGCTGAAACTGCCAGGGAAATTTGAGATGCCAAATGCCATTATTAAATTCATTGAAATATATTATTAATAATAATGCTTAGCTCTGTTGTAGCACTTTTGGGCTTCAAAGCCATTTACAAACATCAACTAATTAATCCTTACCTCAGCATGGTGAAGTAATTAAGTATTATCATCCCATTTTTAAAAGGGGAAACTGAGGCACCCGGCAGTTAAGCACCATGCCCAAGGCTACAAAAAGGATAGGATATTTTCTCAGAGTCACCAGCCTCCTGTGACTTTCGATATTACATTGAAAAGGTTTCACTCCTGGGAAAACATGAAGTTTTTAGCAAGAATCACTCTTCCAAAAAAGGGGATAGACAGAGAAAGCCATGCCCCTGCTTCCCATAGTACCTTGCTACAAATCATCAGAATTCAATTTCTCTTTAGTGTTTTCCTTCTTCATTAACTTTTAAAAAGCATGCTGGCTTGGGGGACATGCCAAAGCACTTTAATGATGTATGAAATGAAAAATAAATAAATAAAACCTTCTGCCCACACAGAGAGAATACAAGCCTGCTATTTGGACACATGCTTTTATTTCCTCTCTCATATTGGCAGCCACTCTGTGCCATGTAGCTTAGCTGCAGCCAGAATTTTTTTTTTTTAAGGAAAAAAAAATGAGCATCGAAACTCAGCAGGCTCAGCCAAAAGAGAGGAACTTGGTCTTAATTGCCTTTTTACAAATCCTGTTCTCACTTCAATCTTCCTGAACTTTTCTCCAAGCTGCCAACCCCACCACAGAAGTTCATCTGTTTTGTTTTGTTTTGTTTTTGTTTTTTGCCTAATTTTCTCTCATTCTCCCTCTGGTCTTCAAAGCTTTTCTTCCACAGGAAAGGCATCTGGTTGGGAATGAGTGCTGGCGCTTTCTACATCTTCCTCGTCCTCACTCTACAGGCCTATTGTTCTTTAAAGATCTGAGACAGAATGAAAGCACCATGTCATAAAGTAACAGAGAACCAAGGTTCCTTCTGAGCTCATCACGAATGTCCTCATGGCTTCCAGAGGACTCTTCCTGCACCTGTCCTGGCAGTGGTGAGCAGGAGCTTTGCCCACTGATGGCAGGAGATGGAAGGCAGGGGCTGGTGGTGAAGCATTGGGGCAGTTCCCTGCTCTCTCTCTTGCCTGGTGGGAGACCCCCACCTCGATCCTGGCTTGAGTCTAGCCTTCCAGCTTCACCTTGTGTTGCTGCATGAACCACACTGGCACCATTTATAAATCTGTTCACTAGTGTTCCCCTTTTCTCTGTAGGTTCATGTGAAAGTTACCTCAATGAGCTTTTAAATCCCTCACACAGTTTAAAAGACATATAAAATTTTTACAGAACAGGCAAAGTTAAACTTTCATGACTAAGGATGCCCATCTGGGTGATAAAACTATAAAGAAAAGCACAGAAATGATTACCACACAAGACAGAATAATGGAATAAGGCTTACTTTTGAAGATATTGAAGGGGTGTAGTAGGAGCATATGGAAGACTTCCGGGGCAACTGGAAAGGCTCTTTTTCTTAACGTGGGTGTAGTTACAAGAGCGTTCACATTAGCCCTGACTGGGGTGGCTCAGTGGACTGGGCATTGTCCTGCAAACCAAAAGGTCGCTGGTTTGATTCCCAGTCAGGGCATATGCCTGGGTTGCTGGCCAGGGCTGTGGTTGGGGGTGTGCTAGAAGCAACCGATTGGTGTTCTCCTGCACACTGGTGTTTCTCTCTGTCTTTCTCCTTTCCTCCCTCTCTCTCTAAAATCAAATAAATAAACTCTTTTAAAAAAAGAGTGCTCACACAATTCATTTATATCCCAGTTATATATTTTATGTAGTTTTCTGTATCTCTGCTAGAATTTAATTTTTTTAAGTTTTAAAAATATTTATAGGACTATATGGACTTCATTCACTATATATGGTGTTATGGCAGTGCCTTATAAAAACTGATAGTTTTTCTTTTCCATTGGTTTTAATATGATTATTCCTATTTCTTCTCATTCAATCTGAGAATGTCTCTTTAAGAGTTCCCAAAGAAGAGGTAAGAAGTTTTGAAGTTTTCTGGTGGGTGCAGCGAACTTTGAAATGCTGTGTAGTGGATGCGGGAAGCCTACTCATTTTCTTCCCTTCGGGTATGCCAGCTTTGGAGGAGTGTAGAGCAGGGAAAAGAGAGAAAGAGTTGCTCCACGGAGGCACTAATCTTTTTTGAACATCAGGATATCTCCTCCTCCCTACCCTTCCAGACACGCCTTTATTCTCTTGTCTATAAAATGGAGTCACTGCTGAGACACTATCTAAGGTTTCTTATAGTGTTAACAGTCCATGATTCTGTGAAAACCCTCCAAGGTTGAACATGGCTTCCCCTCTCCTTCTAAGCCCTCACACTGATCTTTGCTCTCAAGCCAGGCCCTGTAGCAATAGCCTTCCTCTTCACTGGGTATTTCCTGATGATGCTATTAGTAATCACCAAGGTAAGACCTGATTTAATATGTTAATCACGGAGTACAAATGTGACTGGCCCCAGACAGCCTTCCCTGCCATCATTCCCAGCTGACCCTCACACACCACACTTGTTCAACCTCCTGTTCAACCTCTCCCCCTGATCAGCTCCTGCTGCCTTCCCAGGTTCCCCTCAGATGTGTTCCTCAGGAAGACTCCTCTTGACCCCTGGGTTCAGCCGAGCTTCTCCCTTTACACACCACACATAATTCTGTCTTAGCCAAGCCATTATATGAAAAGTGTGTGCACGCCTGTCTCATTCACTGGACAACCAGCCCATCTAGGGTAGAACTATATCTTATCCATTTCATCATCCTAACACCTGGCATTGTGCCCACACATAGTAGGTATGTTTCTTTAGGCCAGTAAATGTTTATTTAAGCACAACTGAACAATCGACTGGTTAGGCCCTGCTTTGGACTGAGATGGGTATGGCCAAGGCCGCCCTGCCCCTCCCTTTGTTCACAGCTCCTCTCTACATCGTATGTTCCCGAGCTGGCCAATCCAGGATCATCTGATATTTTAAATACAGATTCCTAGGCCTTCGCACAGAAATCTCAAAAATCTTTCCCCACGTCATTTCGAACTGTCAGCCAGGTGTTGGAATCATTGTAAAGTCTAGTCAGATAAATTGACACCATGTGAAAATAATGCTTTAGGAGAAAATGGATACAAAATAGTAATATTCACATAAATTGCTGGACAAGCATGGCCAGAGGGAAGGGGAAAGGGGGTAAAAATCTGGTCACAAGGGCTGGAATTTTAGCTTTTTAGCACAAAGAACCCCAAGCAAAATAAATTGAGTCAAAGACTTACTGCAAAAATCCAGAGCACCTGTCAAGAAAACCATTTCTTTTCTTTCAAGAAAGCAGAAGGGGACGGGGGGTGGGGGGTGTAGAGGGTGGGAGCAGCAGGTCTCTTTAACTGAAGCTACAAACTTGAGTCTTTGGTAAATGCCAAAATATCTTCGATAACACATTTACACACCTATAAAAACAAAAAGTTTGGTCAGAAATGCCAATAAATGATTCGGAGGCTGTATGAAAGCCATACAGCTGCAAAAACATAAAATGTAATTTCGGATTTTTAGAGTAACTGCTTCAGAATGAAGCCAGTTACAGAATCTAAATAAAATGACTTTTTGAAATGTCAATGATAAAAATAAGATTGTCTTTGACTTTTTATTTTATGTATTTTATTTATGTGTGCAAAATAGAGTAAAGACACAGATGAATACTATAAATTTACCATAGGAGGAGAAAAAAGAGTAATTAAGGGTGGGGATGAGAAAGGATTTGGGTTGAAAGGAAGTTGAACTTTTTTCTGGCTGAGCCTCCAGCTTGACACCACACAGAACTTTTGCCATCGGAATAGATGCAGATGAGGGAGAAGATAAAAAAAGAAAGTGACGATTGCAGAGCCTGTTATGAGAAGGATGTCCCATGCCATCCTGACAAACTAAGTCAAGGATGAGTAGAGAAGGGATTGGTCCAGAGGTAAATGAATGGCAGGCCTGCCCCCTGGCCTCCCTCAGCCCTGGGTTTCCCTGAAGCCATTCTCAGCTGTCACAGGTGTCGTTCCTACCCATTTCTGATCCTGCTGGAAGTGCCTGTTTGTTCAGTTTTCCCCCCTGGGCACAGCAAGAAGGTGCTCTGTTGTAATTCCAGTTCCAGTGAGCTTGGTACACCTTTAACAGTTCTTGTGTTATTAACTCAGTGACTAACTGAGAGCTGTTTGGCTTTGAAACGGTGCCACAGCTTCTCTCTCATCTTGGGGTGACGTCAACCCCATAAACAGGGGAACTGGAGGAAACAATAGAGATTTCAGTGGTAAAGTTTAATGAGGTGGACCCTTATTTTCCCCGGATTTAAAATTACCTCCAGTTTCTGCACTGAGAGAATTTAGGATGTGGACTTAGATTTAAGAGTAATTTTGGTGCTTTGACTTTGAAATTCTTTAGAGGGGAAAAAAAAACTCGTGAAAACTTTTTACATTCTCCACAAGCCCATGATTTCAAGTGACTCCTGTGTACCTTAGGAAAAGAAATGAATGATTTCCCAACACACTTGACACAGATGATGAAAACAGCCCTCAAAAGTAGGAGACTGTGAGGTTAGCACCAGGAACTAAAGGACATGATCTTTGGAGAACCTCAGTAAAATGCCCAGCAACTTGATATCTTAAGGAAAAGAGCTAAACCCTGAACTCTCTACATAGGGACTTAGATTTCTTCAAGTCAGAGAAATAGCCTAGACATCAATATCACCTAAAGGACTACGCGTCCTCAAAAGAAAGACGGGCACAGTAACGACCTTCATTAGGAACGTGACTTTAAATCCAGAGTGTAAATTTCACAGCAATTGTGAAGTTGAGCGCCCATGTTGACCTGCTGACAGCTAATGCATGATATTAATGAATGGTTCACAGGACCCTTGCCAAAACCTACACTGAAACACACAATGCTATGCTGACACAGCCCGATCTCTTCGACGAGTACAATTAACTTTTCACTTTTTTTTTTATGGGATCCTTCCACTAAGGCAGAGAAGAGGTGTTTACATCAGCACCCTGCAACAGCTTCCCAGTCGCTCTTGGGCCTTTAGGTGCAGCAAAAAAACAGGCTACCGGGTGCTAAGTGTTGCAATGTTTGGTTCAAAGTAGAGTGCAGAACCTCAGCCAAAAGCACAGGGCTTGTATTTCTAAATCCCGAGTCTGTGTTGTTATTGTTGTTTAATTCTTCTGTTGCTTCAATCCCTCTCTCCACGGTGATTAGGCTCCTAAGAGAGTTTGTCTTACTTGAAGCCCAAGCCCAAATAATCAAGGTAAATATAAAAGTCTCAGGAAAACTTTCTTTATTTATTGTGCCTCTGAGGCATTCTTTGCCAGTGGTGATTAAATGACCCCCCGACAGAGTGGACCACACTATCCACAATGAAACTATCCCCATAGGGTGGATGAGTTACACACTCACAATCACACCACAGATTGAGACTTTCTACCATGAAGGAGCCAAGCACCTTTACTGTGCTGGGGAAAGGACCCTCTGTTTTTTCCTTAGCCCTCTCTCCTTTTCATTTGTTTTCTTCCCCGTTTGTGTCTTAAGGGTTAGGACTCCATGTGATGGTCAGCCAGTTTCCAAGTAACAATTTGGGGCCTGAATTTTGAAGCCATGCAAGGGATTTTTACACCTACATCATCATATATCTGCACATCAAATAGCAGAACCCACATTACAGCAGAGTGAGCATAAGCTTGCATTTATAAAAATCTCTCACTAAATAAATGCCTATCTATCAGTGATAAATAGCCACCCCCAAGATACAAATCATGCCTCCACCTTCATGCAGAGATAGCATAGCTCTGGAAAGTCCGTTGGTTTTTGAATTCTTATAGAAAGAAAATTTCTTGCGGCCGTATCTGAAACAACTTTCAATGGATTATTCACGGTTCCCAGAGATTATCTCCAGAAGCAAGATCGGTGTAAGCGAACTGGCTAGAATATGAGTATGTATTTTTTGAAATAATGGAAATCTCTAAGAGCTACAGGCCCTTCAGTTAATGTCCTTTTTCCTGTCCTGCTTCCTCTTCTATCAATTTGGGGGAACAGCTATTGGTAGACAAATTGTGGCCACAAAAATACATTCAGTGAAGATACCTGGGTTTTTGTTTTTGTTTTCTGAAGTTTGCCACCCACTGACTTAAGATCCTGTAAACTAGGAAGCAGCAGAGCCGTCACTACCAGACTGGTTCAAAGTTCAGACTGATGGCTGCCAGAGGGGAGGGGCGTTGGGGAATTCTGGGTGAAAAGGTGAAGGGATTAAGAAGTACAAATTGGCTGTTACAGAATAGTCACGGGGATGTAAAGTACAGCATAGGAAATACAGCCAATGATATTGTAGTAACTATGTGTGGGGGCAGGTGAGCACTTGAAGTATCCGGGGGACCACTTTGTAAAGTGCAATATATAATCATCTAACCACTGTGCTGTACTCCTGAAACTAATACAAAATAATATTGACCATAAGCTGTAATTAAACAATAAAACAAAATTTGAAAATACCAGTTCAACATTTAACAGTACAGTTCTTTCTTATTCCTAGGCCAGGGTTCTCTTCATCGTTCTGTATTATACCTACAAAGTACTCAAAAATAAGCCCTGTGAATTATGTCCTAAGGCAGGCTAGCTTTACAGATATGAAAAATTAGACAGAAAGATATGAAGTGATTTATTCAGCACAGGCAAGAATAAAGAACTGCCAGCTCTATCTTTCCACATCCATTGCTACATAAGCCCCACTAATTTTCTCAATCTGATAAATTACTGATAAAATCAAAGGGAACGTGAAGCTCAGTGTTCTTGTCTCCCAAAGGAAGCCTAAAATCTGTGTTTGTTTGCATATGAATTTCCAAACTGAGTAATTTAGAATCACAGGGCTTATGTCATTTGGTATAGTCTGCCTTCGGGCATGAAGAATGCAGGCATTTTAGTGAAGGATGTGGCTCGTGTCACCTGCCCTAACCAAAACCTTCAAAAAAAGCCAAAGGTAAACTTGGTGGAGAAGATGGGGCCGCCTCATGAAACAGGACAATGCTGGCAAATTCCTTCCCATGTTGTTCATTCAGGGAAGACGGTAGGCACGGGGATGGGTCAACAGGCCTGTGGGTGAGTGAAAGTTACAACCTCTGTATATGGTGGAATCAGTAGAGAAGGGGAAGTCAGCATGGCACAGACAGATAATGCTCAGGGTAGCTCATCCTAAGTGTAGAAAAGTTGACATCATCTGAACCTATGATACAATTGGCTTTCACCAATGCAGCAAATGCAACTGAAACTAGTTACGGCATAGTAATCACGAATTTCTAAGAATAATAGCTAAGAGTAATTGATCATTTACTGTATTCCAGACATTGTAGTAAGTGTTAGTATTGGTTCTTTCATTTCATTTGCCCCTCAAAACTCTGCAAGTTAAATCAGAATCAAATAAACTGGAAATTCGGGTAAGGTTCATTCACTTAGCAGGTATGTGACATTGGGCAATTACCCTGTCTAAGCCTCAGTTCCCTCATTTGAAAATGAGATAATGGTACACACCTCTTAGAAATCTTATAAGGATTAAGTGAGCTGCTATACAGAGAGCGCTCAGTATATAAGTGTCATTTACTATGATTGTATTTATTATTTTATGTTTAGTTGTTTTTTACTTATGCTTATCAAGTAAATTAGCACTGACAGCACAATATCCTTCAAAAGTATCAAGTTTGATTTTTTTTACATGAGGAAACGAAACTTAAAAAGTTTAAGCATCATCTCATTGGTTGACAGAGTTCAGTTTTTCTACTGGGCTACTGTGGTGTGAGTCTTCTCCTTCATTACTCCATGTGTGTCCCTCACAAAGTTTTGTTCTTTGTCCAAGAAACTTTCCAAGTTGGACAGGATCATCCTCTTGTCAAACACATGCAAACCCCTGTGCTTTCCAGAAGAGCAAAGGAAAGACTAAGTAATGTCTGGTCTTCCACAGGTTCAGCTGAGGGACACCTGTGTGTCCCATGGCCCATGCCGTCGTGTGCCATCACCGTGTTCTTTAGAGCAACAGCCCAAAGACCCTGCCGATGGGTAGATTCCTTTATCCCGACGACCTTACAGCAGAGAGAGGGAGCTAGCATTCCTTTCGCTGTTTTCAAGATGTAATTATTTGTATTACAATCTCATTTTCATCATGACTGCCTCGTTATTCCAGGGTACCAAGATCTGGCCTTCCATGATACCATGGTCACCAATGAGCCCACACAACCTTGCTCCATTCCCATTGCCATGTTCAATTTCACTTTAAAAGATACTCAGTTCTCTAAATCCAATCAAAGACTAACTCCTCAATGAATGAAACAGCAAAGAAGGGGCTGCTTTTGGTACTTTTAAATACTAAAATGAAAGGGAGACTTCAGCTTTCTGTCAGTGGAAACATCAGTCATGTGCAGTGATTCTTGGTTTCTCTAGGATTGTGGTCATACCACCATGCAGGGAACTGATAAGACTCATGGCACCAGGCAAGTTTTGAAGGCCCAGGCTGATAATCTGGCTCTCTCTAGAATTCCACCTATAACTAAATCCGTCCCCTGGAACCAGAGAAGTTGACTGCTGGCCTATGGAATAGTTAGCTACCTACCCATACATGAGAAATAATCACAGAAAAATGTGACTTTTACGAATGTTATTTTTTGGTCTTTGTTGAACATTCAAAGCAAAGGGAAAGATTAAATCCTTTCTGGATATGTTGTGTTTAAAAAGAGAAGAACATTAGTACATTCAGTCTTTACTATATTTTGCGGTGAAGTGGAATTTATCATCAAGAGAAAGGAATATTTCATCCTGGCTGGGTGGCTCTATTGGTTGAAGTGCAGTCCCGTGCCAAGAGGTCACAGGTTACATTCCAGATCAGGGGGTATACCTGGGTTGTGGGTTTAATCCCCAGTCTGCGAGCATAGAGGAGGCTGCTGATCGATGTTTCTCTCTGTCTCTCTGTCTGTCTCTCTGTCTGTCTCTCTCTCAAATCAATGAACATGTCCTCAGATGAGGATTTAAAATGAGAAAGAGAGAAAGGACTATTTCTTAATTCCTCTTAGCAAAGGAAGGATGATGGGTAGGAGTGTGATTATCTTTGCATTTTGGGAAGCCTTTGTGATGGTGATCCATAGGGGATAAAATGTACACGTCCATGCTCTCAAAAGTCGAAGAAGTAAATATCGACTGGGTTCTTTTTGGTGCTGTCATTACACACAGTGTTAAATGCTCCTGTGGCTCACAAAGGTCTGAGAGAGGGAGGGTAGGAATCACAAGGCCAGGGTTTCTGTTTGTGGTTCTTTTGGCATCCGTCTGCCTAGGATTCCACTGAATCACTGACATCTCAGGCTGCCTCTCAGTGTTTCAATTTACCCACCTATGAAAGATATGAAATAATACATGCTTTACCTTTCTCCAAGAGATGTGGTTACCCAATGTAATTAAGTAAGAATGTAGAGCTCCATGTATTAAAACAAAGTATTGTTAAAAACTCCCCCAAGATGGAAAACAGGAGATAGGATTTCATTACTACTTTTTTCTGCTACTCATGAGTAAAGGTACAACACGGCTATTAATGGCTACCGGAGGGACAAGGCCAGGACCGGTGCTGCAGGCTTCCCAGTTCAGCCTGTCTTCTGCCCTGGTTTGCTGGGAGCCTGTAGGCAATTTATTTAAGCACCCCCTAGTACAGTGTATTCATCTATAAAATGGGTATAATCATACTCACTACCTCACTAGTGTAGCATGGAGTAGTTAATTAGCAATGTGTAAAGCTTTTGTATATGTAAAGCGCAATGTAGGTGCTAATTATTATAAATCCAAAAAAGCACCACAGTTCAATTTTTAATTACCTATATATTTTATTGAAAAACACATAAAGCACATAATAAAATTAACCTGTGTGTCAAAAATTACTGCTAGCCTGTGCTGTCTTGTTCGTTCCTCTGCCAGAACTGCAGTAGCAATTTCCTAAACCAAAGTGATAATTTTATTTCAGCGGTAGGAATTTAACCAATATGACCAGGCCTGACCAATGATTTACTGTATCGTAAAAGAACATCTCCCATTCTTGCCTCAATTTCTTTTAGTCATTGTAACTCAATTAGCATGACACTAGGCCCTATTATCAAAATGGTATAATAAAGGCTTATGCCAATTTCATGTTAAAGGATTTAAACACTGAAGTATGATTTTTTATTTAGGTCTTTGAAAAGTAACCTAAAATATTTCACAAAAAGAGAAAGACATTTTTACAGTGATTTTCAAGTCTGATTTAAAATGAGCAAATCTAAAGTAGAAGAAGGAAGAAATCTACAGGTACTAATCCCTGGCCTAATCCTCAAGTACCAGACAACACTGAAAAAATAAATGTAATTGCCTAGGTCCCTTGCTTTCCCACAACAGAACAGATTCCTCAGTCATAACAATGGATATTTCTTTTTTCCAAAAGACTGGGCTCATCCTTGTTTAGTAATTAATAGCCCATTGATGTTCAGAATTTCAAGAAGAGGACAAGAGCTAAAAAATGAAATTGTGGTTATCATTAGACTTTAGAAAATGATAGTACAATTACAATCAATCACATTATTTGTCCCTATGGGAACAAAACACCATAATCAAGGCATGAAGACCAGAAACATGTAGTCCCTGCCTCAAATTAGCTACCAGGCAGCAGGAAGACAAGACCAAAGATCACATGAACCAACCTGAGTTTATGCTAAAAGTCAGATGAAAATCATATGGTTGAATGAATGAAAAAATGGAAAATATGAGTGAATAGGTACATCTCACTGGTAAGGAAATTCAGCACAAGGAAAAGGTCTCTGAAGAAGTCTTGGATGGTGTGCATCCTCAGTGGTACTGTAAAGAAAGGATGGGGTTGAGCAGGACAAAGAGGCAGTGCAGTATAAAGCCACAGGAGTGTCTGGGTGATCCACAACGGGGACTGGGGACAGATGGAGGGAGGAGGGTGCAGGATGCTGCCCTTTCCTTGAAACCAAGCAATGCCAACCTGGGGCATTTCCAATTATATTTTAAGCTACAGACAAGCCTCCAAACATTATAGAGCCACCTCTTCCAAGTGCCACACCCAAGTGGGCCACTCTGGATGGTGTTGTCTCATTTGACAAGGAGTATTCTCCTGGACAACTTGCATAGGTAACAATGAGTGAAATTCATTTCTTTTCTTTTAGCAGCAAATATGCTCCATCCTCCCTAAGAAAGAAAGTTGGCCCTCACCATTCTGTTTGTTCTATCCCAGACTCCCTTTCACGCCTATTCTCTTCTCTGCCTCTCACTAGCTTAAGCAGACATGAGAATCTCAATATGTGGAACTGGACTGGCCCCAGAAAATGCTTGCTGCAACTGCATTATTTCTATGACTTAGAATCACACCACTCATCTCCTCGGTGCATGCCCATGGTGTTTAGAGAAAGGAATAAAGGGTTAAATGTGATTGTGGTACATACACTGTCAGATGAAGGATCTACTTTTCCTAGAGAGAGTGTCTCCCCTACTTCAAATATGAGGAGGCTGAGAAAAGGAGAGATTTAATCATCTTCCTCCAGAGCTGGGGTTTTTTTTTAAGAGCTTGATTACAAAGCATATGAAACATTTTAAAGTTTGAGTGCTCCCTATAAACCTGTTCCCTTTATGCTAATTGCTCTCAATAAAAGTAGATCAAGAATGAATCTCTCAGGCCAAGACAAGTTCCAGCGTGCCTACTGGGCACAAGTTCAGAGCGCGTAGGTTCTATCTGATAGGCCCTTTGGAAACAGATAGATAGCATGATAGATAAATGATAAATAGACATACATCATATTAATAGTACATAATCTTACAAGGAACTCAAGGTGATGGAAAATAGGATACGGTAAACAGTTTGTCATCATAGATTTCATCAGAGAAAACCCTTCGAAGGGAAAAGACACCCTGTTTCAGCCTACACGATTTATCAGCACCAGTGGGGACCCACGCAAGCCTTCAGATCCCTTTGAACTAGAATTGGAATGGCCAAGAACAGGAAAATGGGCACCTAGGTGAACTGGCTTGTAGTGAACCCTGAGAGGTCAACTGCCTCCAGAGAATTCCCTGTTCTTAAGCTGCACTTTGTAAACAAGATGAACTCAGGCCACACTTGCCCTATTTCACCAAAGATTTCAAGAGAAGAGCTTATGCAGTTTCATCCGCGCAGCCACCAGCTCTGATCTCCACCCAGGTTGAGGGAAATATCCCTGTGTACACTTTGCTTTCTGCTCTCCCTCGGTCACCAACTGCTATTATACTCCAGCTAAGGAGAGGGAATAACCAAAATCGAGGGCTGGAAAGAGCTGGAAAAGCAACATCTTGAAGCTCTTCACTTGGATTTGAAATTGCAAAGGAGCTGGCCTGATAGTTGTATACTTTTCATGGCATCTTTAACAGAGACTGAGGCCCTCCAGACCTTTCTTCCTTCCTCACCACAGTACACAGCAAACCTGAGAAAACGCTGTGCACCTTGTCTGAATTCTACCTGCTCCATGGTAAGCCTGTGTCCCCTTCATACACCTTCGCTCTCCTCACAGAGATCCCAGTTTGGACCCACAACCAGAAGATCTGCCAACTCCTTTACAGGCTGCACTGTTTGCTATGTGAATGGCAATTAGTGAGGATGATAAAAAACCAATTCCTTTGCTTTAAGCTACCATACACTTGTGAGGCGGCATGATTTGTGGACTAGATACCATTGATTCTATCCAGGCCATTCACACACTATCACAACAAGCAGGGTCAAAGCTCTTACGAAGGTCTTTGAAGAATTTGGCCCTAAAACATTGATTTATTAAAGGTTCTCTCTGTGCAGTGTTTGGAAGACTAGAAGAAAGGAGAGGAGCTTGAGCACGTGAGTGAGTGTGTGTGTGTGTGTGTGTGTGTGTGTAGGTTTAGTGAAAACCGTCGGCACCAACCACTTTTCCTGCGGGCAAATTCTCCACCAGCAGCTTTGGAACAGAGGTAACTTTCCCAATGTTTCTTCTGTCAGGATCCCTAATTTCACACACACAGAAGGAATGGGGCAATGTACCTACACAAATTAAACAATTACATGAATTTTAAGGTCATGAGGTAACTGATTATATCTCTCAGTGGTTCCATCAGAGTTTTGCAAACATTTAAAAGATGACCTTTGCACATCCTGGAGGATAAATTCTGTAGGAATTATAGCACCAGAAAAGAGTTCCCTGTTCGTAGTTCCCAGACTCCTGGAAGGTAGCCCAACGTGGAGAGACTGAGGCATCTCTGGAGTGTCTATTGCCCAAGATGAAAAGAGCATCTGAAACCATTTCTCTCTCATTCAGTTGGAGGAGCCAGGTGTATGCCAACTTGTAGAAAGTAATGACTATTTTCTTAATTTCACTCCTAGAAACACTAGTCAGGCCACGTCAAAACTAGTCAGGACTAGGCTTTATCTGTTTATTTGTAAAGCTACAGTACTTTCTAGTTTTTGTAGCATGCCTTCCTCTAACTTTAGTACTGTTGCATTGTTGAGAAAAGGCCTCAATTTCTCACTTTTGCAAGTCAAAATCAGTTAAAAATTTTTTAATTGAAGAGGTACAATTTGCAGGGGTGTCAAACTCATTTTCACCAGGGGCTACATCAGCCTCATGGTTGCCTTCAAAGGGCCGAATATAACTTTAGGACTGTCTAAATGTAACTGCTACTTAACTAGGGGCAAGGAGTTCGGCGCGGCCGCCGGGCAGAAACAAGGTGCCCAGCGGATAAGACAAGGTGGAGGGCCAGATGCAGCCCACAGGCTTTGTGTTTGCCACCTGTGATTTAGAGGAAACATTTGGGGATGTCAGGATTTGATTGGGGCTGATGAAAAGCAGGAAATATTAGCTCTTCTCAAGCAGAAAAGAGTGAAGTTCTGACCACAGCCTGCTCCATCACAGGGCTCTGCAGCTTCTCCCTCCACTTCCCCCGACCCTGAAGGTAAATCTTGGATTTGATTCCTAAAAGAAATTATAACCTGGGTAATAACAGCAAAACAGAACACTGAATGTATTTTAATTTTAAATTGTTTAGCGTTCTTTGACTGAGGAAACAAAGCTTCTTAGATAACCAAATAAAGTATGATAGCCCAGAGCTGACACTCAGCTGGTCTGCTCCAATGCAGCCTTCTGGCTGGCACCCAGTACCACTAGCCTGATATCATTCTGATTGGTCAGAGCCCCGAGTAATCTTTCAAGAGTGCTGTTGTTATTATCACAGCATTAACAAATAAAAAAAAACTGGAGCTCATGTGAATAAGTAAACTGAGAGTCACACAGACTTCGGGGGAATAAGATTCAAACACAACCAATCTCATCTTTTTATGCTTCACTTACTTCTATTTAATTTGTTTCATGTTTTTACTTTGCTTAGAAAGTTGAGGTGGGGTTTTGGTACTTTCCCCAATATAATCTCAAGAATATAAATAGTGTCACTTGAGTACTTCTACAAGAATTCACTGAGGGCCCTGTTGACAAAGCAGTTTTGAATATGGCTTATTACATATATACGAAAGAGGGTGTTTTTATTTTTTAAGGTATTTTCAACAGTAATGAGCATTTATTGAAGGATCCTAGAACATGACTGCTGAAGAACACTTTGCCAGGTGCTCTCTGGGTGAGGAGCATTCATCCATCCACTCACCAAATACAGAGCAGTCAAGAAGCACTTTCTGTCTGGAATGAAAAAATAAAACCTGAGGCAGGATGAACTTCAATGTTCCTCCAGTCCCATCACTCATCTGATGTTTCAATGTTTTATACATTATTCCAAACAAATGACTTTTCAGCTCATGTGCTAACACTTGCGAAGCCAGAGAACACATTTTAGGACAGCTGTGTCTGTTAGAAAGTTATTTCTTATAGTTTTATATCATTGGCCTTAATTAGGAAAAAGTTCAATACCCCTTTCACATGGTAAATCTTCAACTATCTGTAGACAAAAACAGCTCACCTTATACTGCCATCCATCTTTATCTTCTCCAGGATAGATGGCCCAAGTTCCTCAACCATTTCTTATATGGAAATCATTTCAGCTTCCCTCTTTATCCTTGCTGGTCTTCTTTCAGCGCTCTCCAATGTATGTTTTCCTCTCCATCAGAATATCCTGAACCCATTCAACAGTCCCTATTCGATCTGGATACAACAGAGTGGAGCCTGTTCTTGAGAAGCAGTCAGGAGTACAGAGCACACATAGGTAAAAAGTACTCTGAAAGAATTGCGAACAGATGCATAACCAAATGCCAATAAATATGGTCAAAGTTATAAATATTGGGCCAAATGGATACCAAGGGATTCGAACCAGAGAAATCTTCGCAGAAAAGAAGATCAAACACACCCTGTAAGGGTCACAGAAGAGTGTGGGAAGCATTTGGGGGTTGGAGAAGACATATCACGTGGCACTCAGAGGTCATAAAATGGACTTTAGCAACCGGGACACAGACACTCCATTGAAAATGTATGAAGACTGGAAGATTGTCGGAAGAAGAGTTCTTGGGGAAAAGATGAAGGCTGGAACTGAAATATGTTCACCTTCTTCCATTTGACAGGTGGTTTACATACTTTATTTCACTAATCCTCATATTTATCCTGTTAACATCCATATGCATATTTTAGATGAGAACAAAAGACAACGTGGTAGATGGAGTCAGGAGTCAAATATGAGTTCTGTTTTGATCATAAAGCCTTCGACCTTTCCTCTACTTTTCATGGAAAAAGGAACAGTTGGTGGGAGTCTCTAAATGCCAGGAAGAACATTAAAAGCTATGATCTTGCTTCTGTTCCATCATAACAGAATGTTCTATTATTGGCAGGAAAGGTGGTTAATATACCATGTTTTGGTCTTATTAAATTTGCACATGTATGATGCTAACTTAAGTAAAATTCCTAATCATTGAAAATTCTGGGTGAAAACACATGCCCAAAGCTATATTTCCTTGAATCAATAAATGGTTCCTTCTAAGATCACAGTCCCACACGTGAAAATACACAAAGAAAGTAGTCCCAAAGGAGATAATTTAGATAATGTTGTAATTTTACTGTCTTCATTTTTCATTGGTGAATTACTTCACTAACCACAAGTATCCTATCAATTTTTCAGTTTTTTAATGGAATAGCAGCAATCTAAAATGATCACATGTTAGAAGTTGGACGTGGTCCTGGTACTAGAGAGGTTAAGTCACATATTCAAAATCACAAAACCAGTTAGTGACATGCACAACTAAAGCCCAAATCTAGACTTTTGGACTCAACAGCTCTCTGCTACCTCTTAGGACAAACATCAGCTAGGATGACCCCAGCGTGTGTCTCCAAAATGTCAGCACTCCAACTGAGATGTGGAAAAAAATTCAACCTTGTTCACTTCTGTTGATCTTCCTTCCACATAATTGAGTTGCTGCTTGACTAAATTCATCAAATCAGCCAGCTTCTGAAAAATTCAGACAAGACCTAGATCAGGCGTCCCCATCTGAAATCTGTATCTATTTCTCTATGAATATACAGAATACAGATCTTGACATAGACTGAACAAAACTAAGAAAGATTGGTGTGCAGACATATACATTGTCCAGAAAAGCTGGACTCTATGTTTGGCTTCCCAACAGTTACAAAGTCATTGGATTGTTAACCCAGCTCTTCCTAATGAATCCAAAACTCATATTTTTATTCTTCAGGAAAATAACCATAAAATAAGAAGCCCTAGAAGACCCAGTGTGTTCAGAGTGGAATTGCAACTGTGCCTCTGTACGGTACCTCTTCCAAATTCTCAAATCATCCTGAAGACAAGCCAGCTGACAGGTCAAAATGACAAACTCAGCCTCAGAGTGTGGGTTCATTGGATCTTCCTGTTCAGTTTAGTCCTTTAGGTGGAACTCAGTCCTAAGAAATTCTTTAATAACCCAAACCCTCATGAACTCCATGCTCCCAGGTTAGTCAGGCATACATGACAAGAATTAAAGGTGCTAACTGGATTTTGGTTGTTTTCTTTCTTTCTTCTTAATTTTCTTTTCATTTTTTTAAAAAATGCTTTGCATCTAAAGTAAGTTTTTTTTTCATGAGTGCTTAACAGGTTTTAATTTTATGAAACATTGTGCAACCAGATCCCTTAGGGAACAGTAATTAACTGAGATTATGTTTTCATTTCAGTGAATTCTAAATGAGAAGCCTAAATACTGATTTTGTCTATAACCAAATGGGAAAACACACAGCCTTGCTCCTTCTTAAAATTTCCTAATGGTATTTACAATTGCCCCTTGCTTAAGCAGGCCTTCCTCAGGAAATGCAACGGGTCACTGAAAATAATGGGAAAAGTTTACTTTTGATTTTGATAGTTGTTCCTGGCAATCTCCAATCCACATTCTTCCCACCCAGGGCTGACCACCACCCAAAAGAGGGCAGAACATTCTTTAACAAATAATTATTGTGCATCTATTATGGCTCAGGTATTGTTTAAGCCACTGGGTATGATTATAAACGCTGCATCATTTTCAAATGGAACAAGGTCATTTCAAAATGAGAATGAGGAGATGAACAATTGTTGCTATATCTAAATTACATACTAAGTATGAGTTCAGGGGAAAAAATGACCCTCATCTTGTGAGTTCTAGTGTGGCATCGCTGCAATTCAGTAGTTAGCCCTGGAGTTAACCTTGATTCAAATTTCAGTTCTACCATTTACTAGATTTTTATCTTAGGTGGTGAATTATTCTTCAAGCCTCTCTCCTCTATTGTTCTATAAAACAGGAATAACAGTTGCTACCTTAAACGGCTCTTGTAGTATTTAGTAAGATACTGAGACTTGGAAAATACCCAAAAAATGGCAACTATCATCATCATCATCATCATCATCATTCGCATAAAGCACCAAGTAAACTGTCCAACTAAAAATAGCCACTAACCAGCAGTCGTTGCTTTTCTGCCCACCCATTGAGAAGTCTGTATTGGCAGCCTTGGAGAATAGATCTACACACAGAGATAGGTTAACACAGTCTTTTTACCTCTGGCCCATGTTTCTGGCATCTTGCAACTAAAAGATCACAACAAAGACTTAATTCACATAAATTCTGTGAAATGTCAAGAAATATTTATAAATTATAAAGATGTCTCCTATGGGTAATTTTTTTTGAAGTGCAGTTTTATTAATTTCAAGTTCACAAGGCAATCAAAATAAGCTGGGATGATTTCTGTCCTTGGGGAACCTGTTTTAAGCAATAAATGGAAGAGATTTGTAGTTAATCTGTCAATTGTGTCCCTTTATATGGGCCCACTTGCACAATGCTTTAGGTACTTGGAACAAGCTGTTTTCTCCTTTACACTGTTGATTTGCATTATCTACAGAGTTTGCTACACAAAGACACAGTTCATCCTGATGCCTGTCTGAATTTTAACACATTTTTCTGAGTAAGGCTCTAGTTTGGTCTCTGTACTAATAAGAAGACAAGCAAATTCCAAGGTGATTCTAACCACTTAGGGTAATTATCTCACGATGACATGAAATTTTCTTTTTCATGGCCTCTTGAAAGGAAATACATAAGCATGTTAGCCTTGGTTTAGGGAGACCTGCACCGAGAGAAGGAATAAAATAAATACCCTTTCGCTGAGCGGTCATTGACTTTCCTAATGGAGTTTGGTGGCTAGACTTTCAGGAAGTTCACAGGTTCAGACAATTCAAGTGGGTCTTTGAAAAATGGGCCAAATGACTGATGTCCAGTGTAGAATGGAAACAATGAATGTGCTAACAACAAATCACTCTTATCTAATCATTACTGTAGATCCCCAAAGGACTTCTAATAGTCCGTATTGCCAACATAGATTGGGTTACTCATTTGGTTGTTAAGAGAATGTTGTAAAAAGGTATTTATTCCAATATGTCTCTTTTTCATGTAGTTTTAAATAAAAGCATACATGTACCAAAAATCAAACCATTTCTTCCCTTTCTATGAAATGTGACCATAAACCATATTTCTTTCACCAGATTTTTCTTCAGACTATTGCTATCAGAGGTTTAGGTAATAAAATAGTGCCAACTTCAAAATCATTTTATTTTACTCTATATTTCTTCTTTGAAGTTTTGTTCTTTCTTAGGAACAAAGCACTCTCTACTTGTAGTTTTCAAATTGTAGCATAGGAGTAACCTTTCAAGAAACAGAAAAAGAAAAACATTTACCGTATGAAGTTTACAAGTAATTTCACATAAATCATTTCACTAGATATAGTTATTCAAAAAGTACCTACTAGACTGTCGCATTAAGAGAGAGGGTGAGGCACTGGAGACTCCATAAAGAAAGATGGTATCTGACCGTGAAGGGTTTACAGTTCATCCTCATGGCAGATAGGGTATTATCATGCTACCCATTTTGTAAGTGAAGCAGATTAAGGGACTTGGTTAAAGACACACAGCTAGAAGGTGCCAAAACTGAAGTTAAAATTGAGGTCTCTCTTCCCTAAGTACTGTGTCTACTTATTCTGTTAACACTGCCCCTCCTGACTTTCCAAGTGGAGGGACTGACTGTCTCTACCTCTCACTGATGGAGAACTTTCTCACCTAGGAATCCAATGTGTACATAATAAAGATTCAGCATAATGGAAGTTTCTTCTGCAAAGGACATGTGGAATGTTTATGCTCAGAATTTATCTCAGGCCCACTCCAGTGTCAGCTGTAGGCTTATGTGTAAAGGGCTTTGCATTTAAGTTTTCTGCGTGGTGCAAACTGAAAAAAAAAAGGTTTTAAAGTCATGTTTCCGCCTTAGCTATGTGGATTTTAATCAGTAGCAAGTATTATCTGACTTTCAAATATCTACTCTTTTATCTGACTTTCAAATATTTACTCTCACAAGAGTAAGTGTGATAGCTATTGTCACATGCTCAAAGATTATTTTTTCATTTTTAAAGGTGGAGAAGTGACTTGCTCTTTCATCTATACACAAAATGATTGTCCAAGGAAAGATCTGTATCTAATCAAGGAGATAAAGGAAGCATCCCATTAATTTGAGGAAGTTTAATAGGCACAATCTTAATGTACTACAAAAATAATAATAATACTGTGACTTGAACAGAAAAGAAACTGTCACGTTCTATAAGCCATCTATCACAGGAGCACATTAAGCAACAGCAAGTTTTAAGGTATAATAATTAGCTTCACAAGTCAGGAACTCCCAAACATACTCAGCTTCTCCTATAGCTTTTATTAGAACTCCTTTTTAGAAAAATGACATGCTTATCAATTGTGTAGCTGTCACTTTGAAGACTTCCTTCTTGCCTTTATTTCCTCTTGCACTTGTAACTGTGGAAGATACTCTTCACCCTTTCTGATTCTTGCCGCTAGAACTTTTTTACCTGCTAGTTTGTAGCATCTCCCATCTTCACTGTAATTTCTCTGATATGGATAAAAACAAAAGAATGGAAGCAGTTCAGAAAAAGAGCCATCTAAACAGACCTTTGAAAGATCCTGACACTGTGTTGGAATATCTCCTGCCACTGGACTGTGGTCTGGAAACACAAAGGAGCCAGTTACTAGGAGCATGGTTCTTTTGAGGCTGGTTGCAGGGTTGGAATTGGTGAGGAGAGCAGAAATAGCCAGGCTAACAGTACGATGGTGACTGCCCTTGTGGAGAACGGGTAGACTGGGAAAGTTATACCCTGTCCAATATGGCAGGCACTAGCCAGCCACCTGTGTTGGAGTATTTGAAATGTGCTTAGTCCACTATGAGATGTGCTATAACTGTAAAATATACACAGGAATGAGTAACCAAAAAATGCAAATATCTATTAATAAGTTTCATGTTGATTATATTACATGTTTAAATAATATAGTCATAATGTTCAATTAAAGAAAATACATTCTTAAAATTAATTTTACCTGTCTCACTTTGCTTTTTTAATGTGACTATTAGAATGTGTGTTGACTAATTTATATACATGGCTCACAATAGAATTCTACTGAACATCATGGTGATAAGCTAACTTGGCTTATCTTCACCCACCTAAAAACTAATGCATCTGAGGAGTAGCAAATAGACACATCTCTGAAAAGTCCTTTCTTGACTGAGGGGTTTCAAAGGGAAAATGGCAAAAACAAAGGTTTGACTAAGGATCTTTACACTTGTGTTTATACAATCTTTTTCTTTTGCCCAAGCAGAAACAACCTCTTGAGTGCTCTATTGAAAGCTGTTGTCAAAATGGTTTCTCTTATTTTGAATAAAATCAGAAAGAATCTCCAAATCTTGGACATACAAAGGGTCCAGAGACATATGAAAAGATGCTCAGTATGGTAGCCACCAAAGAGATGCAAATTAAAACCACAATAAGATACCATTTCACACCGGTCAGAATGGCCATCATAAACAAATCAACAAACAAGTTCTGGCCAGGATGTGGAGAAAAGGGAACCCTAGTGCACTGTTGGTGGGAATAGGACTGGTAAAGCCACTGTGGAAAACAGTATGGAATTTCCTCAGAAAACTAAAAATGGAACTGCCTTTTGACCCAGCAATTCCACTGCTGGGATTATGCCCTAAGAATCCTGAAACACCAATTCAATAGAACCTATGCACCCCAATGTTCATAGCACTGTTATGTAAAATAGCAAAGTGCTGGAAACAGCCTAGGTGCCCATCAGTAAATGAGTGGATCAAAAAACTGGTACATTTTCACAATGGGATACTAGACAGCAGAAAGAAAGAAGGAGCTCCTACCCTTTGTGACAGCATGGATGGAACTGGAGAGCATTATGCTAAGTGAAATAAGCTGGGTGGTAAAAGACAAATACCATATGATCTCACCTTTAACAGGAACCTAATCAACAAAACAAACAAGCAAGCAAAATATAACCAAAGACACTGAAATTGAGAACAGGATGACAGTGACCAGAGAAAAGGGGGGAGAGGGTTATAGGGGAAAAGGGTGAAGGGTTTGTAGGAACTATTAGAAAGGACACATGGACAATAACAAAGGGGATGGAATTGGGGGAGGGAGGTGGGGGAAAAAAAGAATCTCCAAATCTTGAGAGAAACTCAACTCTTATAGAATTTCTAGCTTATTTTTTCAGATCCCAGACAGTCCAACAATGATCTAAACTTGATGGTTAAGTGTTAATCTAAAATGAACCCTTAAAGATTGAAAATGCCATTTCTACATCAGGAAATCACTTTGTTTGGCCCTCTTCTTCATGTGGCTATTTCTATTTAATCTTTGATGAAGCCAATAAAATGATAGAATAATAATTCTCAAAGAATTTTAACCCTGTTGGGATAGTTTGGGAAAGGAGCTTCTCTCACTCAGGTGTCATATAGAAGGATACCAATGCACTTTCATTAGTAATTAGTCTGTTAAATAGCTTTGGCTCATTAGTGACACTTGAAATGGTCATCATAGGAATTTGCAGTTATCAAATTTTCATCAAAGAATAAGATAAATACAAAAATCTAAAAATTGAAAGTAGGATCGGTTGTGTCTTTGTTTGATCACAGGTCACAAAATCTGGAATAAAAAGTTAGGGAGTTCAAGGCAGTGAAACTATTCCACATGATACTATAACTGTGGGTACATATCATTGCAAATTGGTTCAAACACATAGAACATACAATATTAAGAGTGAACCCTAATGTAAGTGATGGCCTCTGGGTGATGATGATGTGTCAGGGTAGGTTGTAACAAAGGTACTCTCTGGTGAGTGATGTTGATAATGGGGGAGGCCATGCAGGTGAGGGGTCAGGTGGTATATGGGAAATCACTGTGAACTTAAAACTGCTCTATGAAATAAATTCT
This sequence comes from Desmodus rotundus, assembly GCF_022682495.2. Lineage (NCBI taxonomy): Eukaryota > Metazoa > Chordata > Mammalia > Chiroptera > Phyllostomidae > Desmodus > Desmodus rotundus. The sequence continues at coordinate 112,351,671 of NC_071390.1, forward strand.
AAATATATATATTTAAAAATAAAACATGTATAAATATATATTACATATATAATATACATTATCTATGTCTGTTATAAATGTATGTTATATATATGCTGTCTGTCCAAAAGGTATCCAGCTATGTAATATGAAAAATAGAGATATTTATTGAAGATGACACAAGATACAAGAAACATTGTACACAGGACCATGGCACCTCAGTTCCCTTCCAAGTAGGCACCTTGGGACCTCACACAGTTCTCCTAACCTCCATCAGCTGCCCCGTTGTGTTTTCACAAATGGTCTGAAATCTCTTCCTTTTCAAAGGTAATTTTAGTTTTGGGAAAAGCCAGAAGTCACGAGGCACCAAATCTAGGCTGTAGTAGGGCTGAGTCACCTGGGTGATTTGATGTTTTGCCAAAAAACTCTACACCAGACATGATACATGAGCACACATGTTGTCGTGATGAAGCTGCCAGTCAGCAGTTGCCCATAGCTGTAGCCTTCTAAATCATGGCAATGGTTTCTGTGGAGGAATGTCCAAGCTTAACACAAAATTTCATGCCGATTTGTTGCTCTACTCAGTCATTTTGAATGCAATGGCCACACAGTACACATGCTCTCTCACTGGAGTCTACCATCCCCACCAACTAGCACAGTGAAGTCGTCATTGTTCACACATGCATAGTCCAGTCCACTGTCCTTGGCTGCCAGGTTACATCCATGTCATGCAAACCGTTCATGTTATATTACAGTGGCTGGACTTTTTCCGGCCACATATTTTAAAAGTTTGGGTCTTAATGTTTTCCTCATATAACCAACATCTGCAAGTGGATTATCCATATCTAGTGCCATTGCTCTGTGCTGCCACTAGGTATCCAGGCTCTTTGTACACATCTGCTCGATGGCATTTGGCTTGTAGATCCTCACCTTCATATTTCATACCTTGTTATTGAAAGATGGCTGCTAAACATCTGGGTATTTCCCTGTCTCAGGCAGGAGGATCAGGAAGCAGCAGTTTCTGTTTGAGCAAAAGACTTCCCAGAAACCCTTAGTTCATGTCTCATTGGCCAAAAATATGTCACATGACCAACTCAGATGCAAGAGAGGCTAAAAAAGTTAGTGCTTTTAGCTGGACTCATGGCTACTCTGAACAAAATCAGGATTATTTTACTGAGGAAAAGGGAGATGCACTTTGTGTGGGCATTCGCAGTCACTGCCATAGGAGGATCTGGAGACTTTCTCTAGCCACCTTAGATGTATTGAAACCCAAATAACTGATATTTACCTTTGTCAAGTTTGAAAAAGCTGAAGAAGAAAAGCATACAAACTTTCAAGAAGCTATCACTTATAGTTCCGATAGAGGCAACTAGGATTGAGAACTATTTATTGACTAACTACTTGAGATAAATATTTGTTGACTATAATGTTTTTGTAAACAATTGATACAACTATATTTGAATAATAATGAGATGTTCCAGTTATTATCAGAATAATATTGAAAAAATATATGAGTTCTATGGTGAGTAAAATAATTTGGAAAAGACTAAAGAGAAAGAACCTATTTGAGTGCTGTTTCTGTAAATACTGTCTTCCAAATAATATCTCTAACTAATTTAACCATCTTTTCCCCAAAAAATGTTAAAAAATTCCTTCCAGTCTGTTATTAGAAAGGAATCACTGGAGGCCACAGATATTTTCCACCTACCAAGAGGAAATGGCAGCATCCAGTCAGTCATTCATCTTGAAGATTTATGAGATGTGTCCTTAGAAATGGAATGAAATAGAATAGAAGACAGTAGAAAGAATAGAATAGAAAAGAATAGAATAGAATAGAATAGAATAGAATAGAATAGAATAGAATAGAATAGAATAGAAGAAGAGAAATGCATCATTTGCAATAAAGGTTACATTGTTCTAAGAAGTTTCTGTACTGGTTATATATGTTTGTGTGTACTAATTACAATGTAAAACAAATTTCATTCTGTGGGTTGTGGTCAAGAATGTTCAAAAAGCCACTGTCTCTTTCAGTGACTGAACTTAACAGAAACCTGGCAGGCGGAGACAGGTGGTGGCAGATATATGGGTACCTTGGGACTTTTGATGACCAGCCCCCAGGCCCAGTGCTGGTAAAAGCTGACCTTGGTGCACAGTTTGGTCCTTCCCAGATGCACCCAAGCTCAGCAGAGGCAGCCACAATCTGTGGACTGCTTGTAGCTACAATCAGGTTGCAGAGGGCCAGTCACAGGCAGTGTCTTATACTGGTCTGAACCAGAGTCCTTTCCAAGAGACCTAGAACCAACACATCTATGGCCAGCTTCAGACAACATCAGAGCAGGATCCAATAAGCTTCAGAAGCAGCATATCCAAAGGGAGGTCTCAGCAGGCACCAAACCCTGCTAAAACAAACCCTGTTTCATGTGGTCAGCACCTGCACAGCATCTCATACAACATGATCGGCACTGAGCCTCACAATAACACAGCCTGAGGGTTGATACCACACACTAACAGGCCAATAGGAATCAGGACTCAATTACAACAAGAAGGCCCACATAACACACACAAGGGACATTCCTCAAGCACCCAGCTCATGTGATCAAGGAGACTTCACCACTGGAACCCACAGGACACCTACTACATAAGGCCACCCCACAAAGGCTGGGAGTCATAGATAATCTATATAACACTTAGAAACAAACACAAAGAGGCAACCAAAATGAGGAGACAAAGAAACAAGCCCCAAATGAAAGAATAAGAGAAATCTCCAAAAAAAAAAAAACTAAATGAAAAGGGGGCAAGCAATTTACCATGTATAAAGTTCAAAGTAATTGTTATAAGGATGTTCAACTGCAAGAAAAAAAGGACATAAAAACTACAAAAAAAAGGACCAGTCAAAATGAAAAATACAATATCTGAAATGAAGAATACACTGAAAAGAATAAACAATATGTTGGATGAAGCAGAGAATCAAATTGGTGGGTTGGAAGACAAGGTAGGAGAAAACACCCAATCAAAGCAGGAAAAAAAGAATTTTAACAAAATGGAGATAGTTTAAGGGACATTTTGGGACAACATGATGTGTGAGAACATCCACATCATAAGGGTACCAGAAACCTAAGAGAAAGAGCAAGGGATCAAGAACTATTTGAAAAAATAATGACCAAAAGCTTTCCTAACTTTGTGAAGGAAAAAGTCATACCAGTTCAAGAAGTACAGAGTCCTAAACAAAATGAACCCAAAGAGACTCACACAAGACACATTATAATTAAAATGGCAAAGGTTAAAGACAAAGAGAGAATTTTAAAAGCTCTAAGAGAGAGCTCCCATAAAACTGCCAGCTGATTTCTCAACAGAAAAATTTCAGGTAAAAATGGATTGGCATAAAATATTCAATGATGAAAAGCAAAGACCTACAACCAAGACTACTTTACCCAGCAAGGCTATCATTTAAAAATGAAGGAGATACTTAGAGCTTCTCAGACAAGAAAAAGCTAGTTTGTTACCACCAAACCAGTATAACAAGAAGTATTTAAGGCTCTGATTTAAGAAGAAAAAGGAAAAGAAAAAGAAGAAGAAGAAAAAGAAAGGAGGGGGATGGGGGAGGAGATGAAGAAGAACAGAGGAACATAGTTAAAAGAATATAGTGGCAATAAATATGTACCTATCAATAATCACTTTAAATGTAAATGGCTTAAATGCTCCAATCAAAAGACATAGGATAGCTAAATGGATAAGAAAACAAGACTCATCTATATGTTGTCTACAAGAGACCCACCTCAGAATAAAAGATATACACAGACTACAAATAAAGGGATGGAAAAAGATATTTTAGGCAAATGGGAAAAAAAGGTTGGGTAGCAATACTTGTGCCTGAAAAATAGACTTACTATAAGACTTTACTTATAGTAAGAGGCAAAGAAGAACACTACAGAATAATAAAGGGAGCAATCCAACAAAAGGATATAACCCTTGTAAACATTAATGCACCCATCATAAGAGCACCTAAATATGTAAAACAAATATTGATGGACAAAAACAGAGATTGACTGATACAGTCATAGTAAGGGAATTTTTTCCTTTTTCTTTTTTTATCCTCATCGAAGGACATTTTTTCATTGCATTTAGAGAGAGAAGAAGGGAGAGAAAGAGAGAAAAAAAGACACTAATATAAGAGAGAAACATTGACTGGTTGCCTTCTCATATGCACCTTGACCAGGGATCAAACCACAACCTGGGTATATGCCCTGACCAGGAATTGAATCTGCAGCCTCTCAGTCCACAGGATGACACTTCAGTCAACTGAGCCACACCAGCCAGGGCCATAGAAGGAGATTTTAATACCCCTTGACGTCAATGGAAAGATCTTCCAGGCAGCAAATCAACAAGAAAACAGTAGCTTTAAATGACACACTAGATCATGTGGATTTAATTGATATCTTCAGAGAATTTCACCCCAGAGCAGCAGAACATACATTCTTTTCAAGTGCACATGAAACATTTTTTAAGACAGACCACATGTTAGGACACAAAACAAGTCTCAATAAATTTAAGAAGATTGAAATCATATCAAGTATCTTCTCTACCATAAGAAAAAAACTGAAAAACACACAAAGACATAGTAGCAAAATAACATGTTACTAAGCAATGAATGGGTTAACAATGAGATCAACGAAGAAATCAAAAGATACCTTGAAACAAATGAAAATGAGAACACAACCCAAAGTCTATATAACACAGTGAAAGCAGTCCTAAGAGGGAAATTCACAGTATTACAGGCCTATCTCAAGAAACAAAAACAATCTCAAATAAACAATCTAACTGTATATATAAAGGAACTTGAAAAAGAAAAATAAACAAAGCCCAAAGGGAGTAGAAGGAATAAAATAATAAAGATCAGAGTGGAAATAAATAAAATAGAGTCTTAAAAAAAATACAAAATATCAATGAAACCAACAGCTGGTTCTTTGAAAATATTAACAAGATTGACAAACCTTTAACCAGACTCATCAAGAAAAAAAAAAAAAAGAGAGGACCCAAATAAATAAAATCAGATATGAAAGAAAAGAGGTAACAACTAACACCCCCAAAATACAAAGGATTATAAGAACATTTTATGAACAACTGTATGACAACAATCTTGACAATCTGAAAGAAATGGACAAATTCTTGGAAACATACAATCTTCCAAAACTGATCAGGAAGAATCAAAGAATCTGAATAAACAGGTTACAACTAGTGAAACTGAAGCAGTAATCAAAAAACTCCCAACAAACAAAAGTCCTGGATCAGATGGTTTCACAGGTAAATTTTACCAAACATTCAAAGAAGAATGAACACCCGCCCTTCCCAAACTATTCCAAAAATCCAAGACTCCCAAGCTGACTTTATAAGACCAGCATTATTCTACCCCAGAACCAGGTAAAGACACTACAAAGAAAAAATTTATAGGCCAATATCTCTAATGAACATAGATGCTAAAATCTTCAACAAAATATTCGCAAACAAGATGCAGCCATATATTTAAAAAATCATACACCATGATCAAGTGAGATTTATTCCAGGTATGCAGGGTTGATACAATATCTGCAAATCAATAAACATCTAACTTTACACTTTTAGGAACTTGAAGAAGAAAAATAAACAAAGCTCAGAGTTGAAGGAATGAGAAAAGCAAATTACAACCACAATGAGATATCACCTGACACCAGTCCAAATGGCTATCATCAATAAATCAACAAAAAATAAGTGATGGCAAAGATGAGGAGAAAGGTCACTCCTCATGCACTGTTTCTGAGAATGCAGATTTGTGCAACCACTGTGGGAAGTAGTATAGAGTAACCTCAAAAAATTAAAAATGGCACTGCCTCATGACCCAGTGATTCCACTTCTGGGAATTTATGCAAAGAAACCTGAAACACTAATTTAAAAGAATATATGCAGCCTTTGTTCATTGCAGCATTATTTCCAACAACAACGATATGGAAGCAGCTTAAGTGTCCATCAGTAGAAGAGTGAATAAAATAGCCTTGGTACACTTGTACAATGGAATACTGTTCAGCCATAAAAAAGAAGGAACTCTTACCCTTTGCAATGGTACAGATGGACCTGGAGAACATTATGCTACGTGAAATAAGCCAGTCAGAGAAAGACAAGTACAATATGATTTCACTCACATGCGGAATCTATAGAACAAAATCAACTAACGAGCAAAATGGAAACAGACTCATAGATAGAGAGCAGGCTGACAGCTGTCAGGGGTAGGTGGTTGGGCTGCTGGGGAGCTTGGAGGCTGCTGGGGAGGTTGGAGCAAGAAAAAGGAAAAAAAGAGAAAAAAACTCATGGACATGGAGAATAGTGTGGTGATTACGGGGGGGAGGGAGAGAGAGGGCAGGTGGAGCATTGTAGAGGGGAGATTAATGGTGATTGACGGAGACTTGACTCAGGGTAGTGGACATACAATGCCGTGTACAGATGTTGAGTGTTGTAGAATTGTGCACCTGCAACCTCTATAATTTTGTTAACCAATGTCATCCCAGTAAATTCAATTTTTTTTAAAGCCAACGTCTTAGAAGTTTCAGAACACCTAAGGAGCAGCCATTAGCCTAAGTCACCAATAAGAAAACACAGCCTTAAAAACAACACCAGAATTCAAAACAAGAAACAAGCCCAAGAAAATTCTAGTCAAATATACAGCGTCATGCAACCTCCAGACCTGCAGAGCACCAAGAAAACCACAGCAGTAGCAATGAACAGATGACTCTTTGTAAAAAGGGTGGCAAATCTTTATTCTGTCAAATCATATTAATTCATGGTGAGTTGGAAAAGATATGACACTTGAAAACAAGGACCAAGGACCAAGCAGTACTCAAAAAGAGAGCAATACCAATCTGAAGAGACTTTGGAAACTCAGAAACACTGATTCTGACCAGCCACCAATGAGAGGTGCCACTCTAGAGAGAAAGGATCAGCAGTTAAACAAGATTATGCTTGCTGAAGTCACATGTAATGAGTTGTGTTTATATGCCTAAATTAACAGTTGCAATCCTGCATTGTTTTTGTTATTTGCAGGTAATTACTTTTGTTGTTTTCTAAAGTCACAGTTAAAAAACACTGTCAGTAACTTTTAATGAAAATGGCTGATAATGGTAGACTCGATTTGTCTTCCAGAATTTACCATCAGAATGAACACCCAGCAAACATGGGTTCCATAAAAAACCCTGGTACTGAAAATTTTACAAATGGCACTGAAACAGGAAGTGGCCCTGGACCAAAACAGTACATGGTTTGCATAAAACATGCAAGCACTTGGAAAGATTAATGATCTGGTGTCCCAAACCAATATTCTGTAAACATTTTTTCAGTATTTATTTAGGTGAGGGGCGGAGCACTGTGAAGTCTTCTGCCTCCAAACTCACATGCCCATTCAGCAAATGTAAAGCTGCACAGTTAACCAGACCCACCCTTCTGATGGCAGTTCAGCCACCACCTAATCCTTGCCCTTGCGTCAGTCAGCTTCTAACCAGTAAGTATTCTCCCTGACAAGGATTCCATAAGATACATTAGTCTCCAGCTCATTACATTGTCAGCCATGTTAACTTCCTCTTTTAGTTGGACCCTGGGTACCCAGCCCAGTCTTTTCCTTGGTCTCTCTCTCTCTGAACATTCCCACCACTTGGGTAATGGGCCACAAGCTGGGTTTTGTGTGAGACAATATAGTTAGTGATGAGAGAAGTGATTCCAACATCTGATTATCAAAGATCCATAATAACCCTTCCTGCCAACATCACCAGCATCTGCCAACATTCCTTCTCTCATTGTTGGTCTCTCCCATTAAACCATGAGCCTAGAGAACAGGGACTGGACTTCATCTTTACATGCCTAGGTCCAGAGCACACCTGGCACATGAAAGGCATGAGAGATGCTTGGGAGAAGTCTGACCAATAATGTTCGTTAAATGAAAGCTAAAGAAACTGCTGTTGTGAAATATTCACAGACAGAAATAACTCTCTATAGAATCACCACTAAATAGCCTCTGATTTTAAAATGATGGGTGAAACACAAACATCTCCCTGGGGAACTATGTAAGTTATAGACCAGTTGCATTTCTACCATTGTGAGCTCTGCAGAATAAGGAAATCCCAATTTATAGCTAATTAATTTATTAATGTGTTTAGTCATTTGTTCAGCTAATATATACTGAAAAGCTAACATTAAAATCCATAAACTCAAAAGGCAGATTGTTACTCTTATGTCACTCATTCGAAATTTGGCTTTGGTCATAATGCCATTGGATAAAGAAAATTAGGTTTAGAAAATGTGATATATGCAGAAAAACATTCCTATTCTCTTTCTTTTATGCTTTTAGTTTCCCAAACCCTTTTAGAATTTCCAATACTGTGAAACCGTCTTGTGTATATTCTCTAGTCTTTTGCATTATCAGAAGCTGAGAAGTAGGCAAATTAAAGAAAATAATTTGCATTAGTAAAGGTTGACAAAATCATTGTAAGATTTGCAACCTGTTCAATCTATGGTAAACCCTAAGATTTTTAATCCACAAGCACAACTGGCATTTTCTGATGTTTCCATTTCAAGACAATAGCAGGAGTCTGAAAAGCATCTTCATGAAACAGTCTATAAACCAGAGAGTTGTGTCCAGGATTTCACTCTGCGGATCCTGTGTAACCAGATCCATCAGGATCTGTCACTGTATCCGGTCGAAGGATGAAACAATCTGGACTATTTCATCAGGGCAGAGGTGTCATTAAGAGGCCAACAAGGTTGTGTCATTTTTTTAAATGACAGGCCAACAAACATTTCTGGAGGTGACAGTGATATTAACACAATGGGAAGTACAGATAGTAATACTTCTAAGGATCATTGGTTTTCTTTAACTGGAGGACAAGTGGTTGACAAAATTAATCTAAGTTTTATTAACACAATTATAGGTTAAAAAAAAAAAGTCTTCCATGACTATCCGGGAGAATCCTAATGATGGAATTGTACAAAATTCCATTTTCCTATGAAGGCAGCAACAACTCTGTGGACCTGTGGATCAAATGTTGAATGATTTCTCAACAGTGTCCATCATTGCCATTCCGCTATTACGTAGGCCAGCAGTTCTCAAGGTGAGTCGGATGGGGTGTCTGGGATGCTTTCAGAGGCTTCCTAGGTATGTGGGGTCACACAGACTGAACTCAGAAGCAGACATGACAATTCCCCTGTTTTCTTTAAAGACATGAGAATTCGACTACTTTTTTTAAAGAGGTATGTAAAAAAGTAGCAGACATGAGAATTCCACTATTTTCTTTAAAGAGATGTCTAAAAAAGTAAAATAAGGCCATGCTTCTTACTAACTTTGTTCTGTCTTGGAAAATGTTGTTATTGTTAATAAAACATATGGTTTGTGAACATGGAATAGATTCATTGTGGTTATTCTTAATGAATTTAAAAATAAATATTTTCAATGTTCTATTTTAAATTTGTAATAGAGTAAATATCACAGCTATAACCTACAAACAAACACACTTTGGGGCCCTTCATAATTTTTAAGAGGGTCAAGGAGACCTGACATTAAAAAGTTTGAGAACCGCTGATATATGCATGCTAGTTAAGTTTCTCAGTAATGTTCCACATACTCTGAAAATTTTTCAGCCTATTTTCTTTCTTCTTCTTTTTTTTAATCCTTACCTGAGGATATTTTTTCATTGCTTTTTAGAAAGAGAGGAAGGGAAAGAAAGAGGAACATCAATGTGAGAGAGAAACATTGTTTGGTTACCCAACCCCGTATGTACCCCAACTGGGGATGGAACCTGCAACCTAGCTACATGCCCTGAATGGGAATCGAACCCATAAACCTTTGGTTTATGTCATGATGCTCCAACCAACTGAGCCACACCAGCCAAGTCTATTTACTTTCTTCTTGATTTGATGTTTTATCAGTTTACTGAGTAGTAAACCTACATAGGAATCTTACTAATGCAGCAGATGAAATCACAACAAATGAGCAATGACTGAGAATCTACTATGTCCAAAGTGTTATATAAGTACACGAAGACCAAGATAGATATTCACTGTACCAACCCTTGCCTGGAGGGATTTGGGCTACAGTAAATCTACAGTATGTAGTGCATAAAATACTCTCATGGATTTGGATTATCAAAGTGAAAGGGTTTTTCTCTGAATACATCCAATAGAAATGCCAAAGTTTTCTAGGACAGTTGATGTTTACATTGAAAATAGAATTATTTTTTCCAGGGTCTTATAAAGTGTGTGGCTATTTGTACTTGACCATGGTGATCAATGTTCTTTTTAATCATAACAGTATAAGTTACAACACTGATTTCTAATTTCAAATAATATTAGCATACTTCATACAGACTTGGCCATTGCAAATGGCTTATGACATAACCTCGTATTGCACATTATGCTTAAAGATGGGAGTAACCAGTTCTCTTACTTCAGGGATATTTGGAAGATCAGAAAGTAGCTATGTGAACAGGAAATACAAGGAACAAAATTTTATCTTTGCAGCTTTAAACCATGTTCTCAGATGTCTATAGGATTATGTCCCACTCAGGTCTGATTTAGGGGATTTCAAACAATCCAACTAAAGCACAGTCTGCATTTGCCCATTCATCACCATGACAGCAAAACTATTACACTAAGGTAATGCTCTGCCCAGAAAGCCTTTGCAATAGTATACGCTACAAGTCTCTTTAAATGTATAAAGAGACAGTTGATTGTCTTATAAACAAATTATGGGCAATTAGTAAGTTCTGACCAGTTGGTTGTAATTGTCATTTTGTTTTACATTATCAGAGAAATAATTTCTGCCCATGCTTCTTCATAGATTTGTGGGTTTCATTATATTAAAGGAATGGTCTATCAGTGTTTTGTGGTGAGTGCACAGAGCTCTAGAATAATTACACCATCTGAAGTCACTTCAGGTAGTTTGTTCTGAATGGAATTAAGGAAAAAACAGTATTTTTGCATCTTGAATTTCATGTAAAAATGAATTATTGTTCATTACATATATCTGTTTAATAAACATATTTCATTAGGTGGCCAACACTTTCTACATACTGGGTACAATATTTGGCTTGGTAGTAGAAATTTGTTGGTAACTACTTTGCTTATCTGTAGGTAAAAAGAAAGTACAGTCAGATAATAAGCCCTGTTCATATTTTCTGGGCAATGTGATCCTGTTATTAAAGGTGGTTTTCTAAAAAAAAAAAAATTGGAATATGGGAGAAAATTCAGTTGAATCCTTTCCTTCCTCCTGTTCTTATTTGTCTTCTTCCTCTTCCTTTCCTGCTTTGTATCTTTTTCTCTTCTTTTCTCCTTCCTTCTATGTTCACCGTATTGATGAGTGTGCTCTGCATCTCATCCTAAAATCCACAGGCCATCCTGTGCGCTTGCTTGATTGGATGCCTGTGCCACATTTACAGTGAGAAGCCAGACCCTTAGAGTCGGATTAGGACTAATCTTGGCCAAAGATTGGCATGTAAGCAAAAATCACTCATTGTATCCAGCCAAATATCCCTTGCTACCCTTGGAAGTTCATGTGACATCATAGACATCTCATGTTACTGATGTCACTGATGACTGATGCCATAAAAGGCTTATGGACAGATGACTTTTGGTTCCATAATATTAGCAAAGAAGACAGGACTATGTCCGACCAAGCCAATCAGGACAGCACAAATTTTTCCCTTTGCCTCAAATCTCAAAAATGCTGAGAGTTTTATCTCCTATTTCTAAAAGCTCAGTGATACATTTTCAGAGGCAAAAATTAGCAGAGTTCTTTAAACTCTCAGTAGGGAGGCAGGTGAAAACATGGAACTGAATCTAAAAAAGGAAAGGTTGTGTCCAAAGCCCATAGAGAGGCCTCCCTTTCACTTACTATGTGTCATGCTAGACCTAAGCGTGGCGCCTCAGTCCCCTCTGAAAGGGAGCTTTGCGATAACTTATAGCTCCGGCCTATTTGTCTAAAACTTTTTTACATAAAGAAAACTTGAAGCAATTCTATAAAGAGTTCAGAAAGAAAATCATTTTAGGGCCTGAACCGTCTAGATATAAGGTGGCAAAATAGTCTACTTTCCAAATTATCTGAATGCGGGATTCACTCGTTTGTTCACGGAGGAAGGCCTCTGACAGGCTTGTTTTTAAAGTCATCCCAAACATCAACACCATGAGTAAGCGACGAAGAAAAATTAAGTCCTGTGTCTGTCAACCCAACGTTACATACTTCCTATTATGTGTCCTCCACGGTATTTAACAGAATGGTCTGTATAATACAAAGCATTTAGCTCTTGCCTGCAGGAGTGCATCGCTTTCTTAAAATCACTCGGGTTGTTGTTGTTCTTGTTTTATGAATAAATCTTTAAATTCGAAATGATTTATTACATACAAATTATAAAAATCTTAGAATTGAAATGGAGCTTAAATATCAGGCAGCCTATATTCTTTTAACAAGGTAAAGTTACCTAATTACTTTCACAGGTGACAATACCAGCCTTTATAAATGCCATTTTGCAATTATAAAATCGAATACAATTGACTTGTGGAAGTGTCTCACAAGTGAGTTTCTTAGAGTATTCAGAACAAAGTACAGCCCTTCAATCCAACATTTTTAAATTTGTACATAACCTCATTAGCCAGGAAGCGTGTATTGAATTACTCATATTGGATTTTCTTGGCAGCCATGCTAGCCCTTTCTGAGCAGCATCCTGCCAAAATCTCCAACTCCCACCTGGTGTTGTTCCTCAGAAAGCCATCATATCTTTCTATCAGTTGACTAAACGAGAAACCAACTAAAATCAGTTTTTTTAATCAGGTACGTAACTTGGAATATTTAAGAGATAGGTTACTTCATATTTAATTATTATTATAAATTAAACTAAAGTAATATGATATTTATAGAAAGCAACAGAAATAGGTTATGTAAAGAATATTTACTTCTGGGTATTGCTTTGGAGTTCACATCACAATAATTTATTTTACCTATAGGCAGTGTTTATTCTCAAAACCTCCGTGTTTGGAAGTTGCAAAAAATTTCTAATGGCACTATTTTTGTCACATTTTTACTAAATTAATTTTAAAAGGAGAATTTTTAAAATTATAGACTCTTTTTCCAATTGTGTGGTGTCAAATGATAGCATTCATTGAACTTTTCACTCTGTTATGTGGGTAACATTTGGACACATGCTAGTTTCATGAGGAATGCATAATGCATATTAAGTTATAATTAATCATTCCCCATTTGAGATCAGGCCCATTTATGTTGACAACTTTTCTTCCGCCTTCCAGGAAGAACAAGTTAAGATTAAAATACAGTGAAAATGGGTGATAATGTTGTACGAAGAAAGCAGCAGATTAACAGTCTTGGTAAATTTGGTTGTTGAAAATATTCAACAAGAACAAAGGAAATATTAAAAAATCCTTACATATCTAATACTGAACAGACTGTGGATTTTCAAATTCAGTGCGTTCCTTGTTCTGTTTCCTGCACATGAAAATCCCTCTCCCACATGGTGAGTCCCCTACTTGTCTTTAAAATGCAACTCAGATATTATGTCTGTAGTCTTAGCTTCCCCAAGTCAATATGAATCACAAACTCCTCTGAGCAGACGTGTGTACTATAGCCCTTACCACATTGTTTGTGATCATTTGCGCATCGCCCTCCCTCCTTCCGAATCGCTTACTCATCTTCATATTCATAAGTGCCCAACACTCTTCCCGTGTAAGAGAAATAGCCCCTGAGTCCCCTACAACACTGGCTGCCAAGTGTGGTCCCGACACAGGCAGCATCACCTGAGTCATCCGCTATCACCTGGAAACTTATTAGAAAAGCACATTTTCAGATTCCACTCTGAACCTAGTGGAATCAGTAATTCTGGAGCAGGGTGGGGACAGGGTGTGTGAGTGGGGAAGGGACAGAGAGTGTAACAAGCCCTCCAGGAGATTCCAGTGCACATGAAAATTGGGGCTTTATCTCTGACAGAAAATCCTGAGGTATGGCCATGTAGCTGATGAAAGGACATTCTGCCTTTTTCCCTGACTTTAAACTTGTCCTTGATATTCTATCCCACTGACCCTACTGCTATCTATCACACTTAGTTCCATTTTAAACTGTAACTTTGGCAAAAGCGGAGCCCGGGTATTTCTTCATCTCCATTAGTAAGCCAACAAAGGCGATGCCTTTCAGGGACTTCTATAAATTCAAAGAACAAGGTTTAAAAATGAAGAATAGATGCACAGTGCAGTGAAATTTTCAGAGTAATTCATTATCCTATAACTAACTTTAATCAGAAACAAGAACTGTCCTACTATACATCCTATCTGAAAAAAGGATCGGTTGTGATACCCTACAGTACCAAATGGTGTGGTGTGGCAACTCAGATATCTCGTGGGCCGACTAATGTTCCCCAGCACGACTTTATAAAGCAAAGCAACTAGGCGACACAGAATAGCCCTGAGAGTGCAGAAGTCAGGGGTCTAGCTGACCAGCTCAGAGAATTTAAGCAGATTTATCAAAATTTTCCAGCCTCTTTTTTTCTTCCCTTAGGATAGTACCTTCTGGTCATCTAAGGGCAAAATATGATCACCTCGGGAAAGACACTGTATAAGCTATAAACCATTAAAGCATCATGTATACAACATCTATATGTAGTAATATTAGTGACTATATTTATAATTGCATAAATATATTTACAATTATACTAATAGTAAGGCCTGCTTCCTTTTTACCATTTTAATCACTTATTTTCATTTTCAATCACAGTTTACATTCAGTATTACTTTGTATTAGTTCCAGGGGTACCGCACAGTGCTTAGACAGTCATACACAGTACAAAGTGTTTGCCCCTGCACACGGTGCTCCCCATTGTGGTTGGAGGGGCTAGAGGAGCTGCTGCGATGAGGCTGGAGTTGGCTGACATGTGAAAGCAGGGCCACTTCTCTGACCTTACGCCCAGCATAACCTTTGCTCAGGTATGCTGGGCGCAATTCACAGCCTAGAGCACTGCAAAGCCACCATGACGGCCCTTCAGCTTCCACATTGCCACAGTCCTCCCCTGAAGCAAGGAGACCTGGGGTCTGCAATCAGCTGGAATGGGGAAAGAGACAGGATTGGAAAAGAAGAAACATAAATTAATATCTCCGTTAATCAGTACCAGCCTCCTGGGCATGAGTCGAAGTTTAAATGCATGTAAACATAAGAATGCATAGATAGCCAGCTGTAGGTGGGAAGAAACTGGGTTGTCTACATGGAACTGTGAAGAATCTTCGTGTGCCCAGGGTCCCACACAGGCCACCTGGCCTAGGGCTGCTGACACATCCTCAGGTGCGGGGAGAGCCTGTTGGGGCAGAGTTCCTGCCCTCGACCTGGGTCATCACTTCCAAGCAAAGGAGCTTGCTTTCTTGTTAACACATATCACAGGTGTTCATTGTATTTTGAATGATTCACGAATCAATGTTTATAAAATAGCAAAACATCTCAATTTCAGGTAAACTTTTCTTTTATAATGTTCAAATTTAATTAGAGAAACTTTGGAAAATAGGGGAAAAGCAAAAAAGGAGGAAGAAAAGAAAAATTTCTTGAATATTGCTTGAATACCTTAACCAGAAGTAGTTCATATTTTCCATTCTTCTGTTAACTTTTGGTATAAAATTATAATTATATAGCAAATGGTGTGCTATAATCTGCTGTAATCACTCAGAGGCACATCATATGTCTTTTTTCTACTCGGTGAGACCCTCCCAGGAAGTTAATTCCACCAGCTGCACAGTCACAATCGTGTGGATGCACCGGGATTCATTTTGCCAGTGTTCTTGGTTAGGCATTTGGATTGTTTCTAGGGCTTCACAGTTATAAACGTATATTTTGTACGCTTCCTCTTACACCATCTCAGTTCCCTAAAGATACGCTCTTAGAAGCAGAATTGCTGTGTTTGTGTTTGTGAACATTTTTAAGACCTGAGTCTTACTTGCCAAACTGCTTTACCAAAAAGGTGTATGAATTTACATTCCTACCAGCAGCAAATGAAAGTATTTGATTTCCTGTGCTGTTGTCAGCAAAGGGTTATTATTTTTTAAGCTTCACTATTTTGTAGTGGTTCAATGCAGTCACATTTTGGTTTCAATTTACATTCACTTGATTACTAAGTAGTTGATATAACTAAATTATTGAATTATTTTAGAGTTAATAAGCCTCCAAAGAAGAGTATTAAAAGCTTAAAATGGGAAGACTGTGGGACAATTTTAATTTCATTTATCAGTGAAACAAACAGAAATAATGTTATACATTAAGATCAGAAAGTAACTTAGATCTTATAACTATAGGTTGTAAATAATTAAATTTATATTACAAGTAATATAGTTCATATGTAAACATGGCTATAAGTTGTACAGATGAAGAGAGAGAAAGACTTCGATCAGTCAAATATCAATTACTGCAAAAGGGATTGGGTCTAAAGTTTGACCTTTATTACCTTCATACAAATCTAAATTCATCCTTAAGATCATTGCTTCCCCACCCCCGCCATGTTTTTTTCTAAAGTCCTGTTATAGGTTATTTTATTAGGATTGTGCTGGCCCTTTAATGGGTATCTTTTATGGTAGTCTCATAAATACCCCTACAGAATGATAACACCAAAAGAAGAACGCTGCTGACATAAGAATTTAATAATGAATAGTAATGGTATTTTTAATACAATCCACATGCAGAAATGTGGGTTTCTAGCAGTTTCCATCCTCCACTCCGTTGCCTGACATCACAGGGACTGCTCATTTTTCTCCTCATATTACTGCCCACCACACTGGTGTTCTCTATGTGGCAAAACATGGCCAACACTAATTGTCCAAAGCTACCATCTCTATCCTCTCTCTAAAAATAGACTCCTTTCTCTTGGCGTAGTTTACTACTTACATTGGTTACTACTTCCTCCTTCCCACTCAACTACATGCCTCTCTTTCTTTCTCCCCTTCAACTGCTTTTATGCTCTCCTCTTCTGGTCTTCAGCTCTTTACTTCCTGATATATTTATAGTAACTTGAAATTAAGGGGACCCTGAAGTTACCCTGGCTATGTAACATTTCTCCTTCTAATTAAACTTGAGGAATGACATGAGCACAATGGAAACCTACAAGGGTTTGTTTACTTAGTCCACCTTCTCTCTTTAATCAAAATGGGGTCCCTCTTACCTCTGGTCCCACTCTTCCTGGCCAAAAGGTAGGGGACTTGGAAAAACCCAGATGTATTAACCAATGTAACCCCAATAATCCAATAATATTTTTAAAAGAGCCAATTAAAGTCATTCTTTGGAGCCAAGAAATCTCAATTCTGAAGAGCACTGTGTGAATGTAGAAAATAAATTCAGCAAAGGTTTCTAGAGGTTTAGAAAAGCATCTTATTTTATTTCTAATTTTCAGGGAACCTAAAGGTCATCATTACAGTCAGTACCTGAGAAAAGAAACTAGATTGGAAAAGTTCTGCTCTATAAACATTATATATCATTATTTTAATACTACACATATGGTAGATTTCAGTAACAGTAAATCCCCCAAATAGATCTGAAATACAGGAATAGTTGAAATCTCAATTCTACTAACGCAAGCTCAGGATACAAATTTCTCCAAGGCTACATGACAGTATTTTAAGCACTTTGTTTAAATTTATTAAAATTTTCAAGATGAGTGTTTTTGAGCCTGTGGCGCTCCTGTGTGGGTGGATACATATGCTGATACATGCAGAAATGAGGTACACTTAAGGACACAGCTTGTCACATCACATCAGCTAAGAGGTGGGTCTCTTTTGCTGATGAATTCACATGAACACGATTGCTCAACCACGTACATACCCTTGCATCGTCCTTAAATCAGCCTTGACTTTAATTGGATTGTATCTTGTAGAAGAGGTGTATCGACTCTCAACATTTACCTGGAGTTTCCAAAAGGCTGCTATGATTAAGTAATTCAATTGACATTTAACCACTGGGGGGGGGGGGGGGGCCTTCAAAGGATAATCCACAACACCCATTGGCTGTTCTGCTGTTCTGGAGGAAGGGCTTTTTATTTCAGTTGTATTCTACTTTAACTCTATCTCTCAGAAGTAGGCGCCTTCTACAAGATAACTAATTCTTTGTGTGTTAAACCCGGCAAAAAGCCCTGGCAGCCAGCTAGGGCAGCTAGTATTCTGGAGAACCACTGAGGAATGTACTCCACTCCAAAGGGGTTTTTGATTTAGTGATCTTACTTCCTGAATTCAGGGCAGGGCAGGATTCTTACACTGTTTTGGGCCATGAATCTGGGAGCTAATGATTAAAAAGCAAAGTAATCATGCTTACAGTATTTCACTGGTTAGTCAGAATTATAGGATTTTAGAAGTGGAAAGAATTTCAGACAATGTCAAGACTGGTTCTCTCACTTCATGTGAGAAACCTATGTACAAAGACTCAGGCTGACTCCGGTTTACAAATAGATTAAGAAAATGGATCCATAGGTCTGTATTAAGAAAGTGAATGTTTAAAAGGTGAATGAGCAAAAATGCCCTCCCCCAAAGTAGCCCTATTTGAGAGATATGTGTTGTAATTAGTTTGGTGAAAATTTTAAAATTATCATTCAAAAAAAAAAAAAAACTAGAGTAGACTTCCTTGCAATGGACTTGTATTCCCTTTTTGTTTTCTTTTTGTTCTACTGAAACCTATTCACCTTTTAACTTTTTATTATGAAAAAAGTGAACTGTATACAAAAATGAGAGAAAATAATAAAACAAACCACTATGTACACATCAAGAGCCATCGCTCAGCACCACTCCACGACGGATCTTGCTGAATCTAAACTCTCCACTTCCACCTCATTATTGCTGAAATGGGTATCAGCCAGTATGTCGTTCATCTGTAAACATCGCAGAGTGCATCTCCAAAAGATAAGGGCTCTTTTTTTTAAACATAACCACAATACCATTATCACTCATCAAAATTTAATAGTAATTCCTTAATATAAATAGACTTGTAAACTTTACATATACTATCCTTTGCTTTAGGATGATTCCATGCTACTACAATTTGATAAGTACTGTTTCATTGATCTATTCACTTGAACAAATACTTACTGAGCATTCATACAAACATCCACAAATATTTTGTTTGTGTGGAGGGCTGGGAAGGAGGCCCAGATTCCTACTTTTTGAGATGCAGCAGAGAACAGGAGGAAGAATGCTGGAATCAGACGCTGTTGACTCTAGCTTGGTCTCAATTCCTTATTGAACCTGCAAATGTCTTAATGTCTCAAAGCCTCAGTCTGGTTTTCTGTAAAGTGGGGATAACGATGCCAATTTAAAAGAGTTACTAGGAGGGCTAAATGAGATTAGATACATAAAATTACAGATCCTGAGGCTAGTCAGCACTCAAAAAACACCTATTTTTCCCTCTGATATGTTTAATGATGTATAAGTACTGAGTTACTAACATTTGTTTGACTCAACAGATTTGTCAGACTTAATTAACTGAGGGGATATATAAATGTACTTTAAGGCTCATTATTCTCTTTCTGAGTTGTACAAACAATGTTTTAAGAAAACAAATAAAATCTATTTCTCACATAAAAACTAAGAGCCAAGTGATAGTGTCAGAGATTCCTAAGAACTATCAGAGAATTGTTAAGGACTGTCAATTCAACAAGTAATATTTGATGAATTAACGAGTGAATAAATAAATGAAGATTAGAAACTCCTCTCCCTTTCCTCAATGTCTTTAAGAAACAGAAAAATGTTTACCCACATTTAAGTGTAGTAATACCAAAGGATTAGATAACTTTTCCTTAGAGCTTTTTACCATGCACCTTTCGTATACATATTCCGAATGCTCAGGGGGAAAGTTAAATTCGAGACCACTACCCAACTTGCTTTTGCCTTTGATGAAGATGTGACTCCAGCCATTATCCAGCATTCGTGCATCACCAATTGTTCAGAAGCCCTATCATATTTACTGATCAGTCATTTTACCAGACTTTTCTCACTGGACTCCTCTAAGGTAAACCACTATTATTAACCTCATTTTGTAGATAAAGAAACTGAGGCACAGAAAGTTCATGTAATTCATTTCAGAGAAGGAGATGAGTCCCATGGAAGAAGGGCCTAGAACCCACGAGCCTCAGCAGACCCCGTGAAGCTAAACGCTGAAGCGCCCCAGGCTATTAAACATTACGTCACAGCTGTCAGCCTGGACAGTCACCGCTATCTCTGGACATTCCTCTCCCACCAGCTTTGAGGTACTTCAATCATATCCATCTTTGGATATGAAGTCCCATGGCTAACACATGACGTACTTAGTAAGTGTATAATCAATGTGTGTGACATGTTGGTAGACGATTGAGACCTGCTGCCAACTGACTTGCAAGGACCACTTGTGCCTCAAAGTCATATGGGGTGAGGTGATCTGCCAGCTCTCTTAAAGAGAGTCCAGATGTATGTCCCTCAGCCCACTCGCTGCCTACAGGTTGGATCTCATTCTCTCCTGCCTTCTCAGGAAATGCTCATTTTTAATTATGTCTTCGCTCTCCTGCAGAGTCCTTCTCTCTACCTCCTCCCCAGCCTGCCACAGCAGCCCCACACGTCCACGCCTCCCCCCATCTCTGAATGATACAGCTTCAGACCTAGAAAAGGATCTAGGCTTCCCTCAACCTCTCCTCAACATTCTGCTCTAGTTCCTGATCTCTTTCCCCTTCCCTCTGCCTGCACTTCCCCACCTTCCACATCTCCCCACCCATTCCAATCCAGCTGTCACTCTCATTTCCTCCCCTGAAATGCTTCTCAAAAGCTACCCACATGAACCCCACATTACACAACCCCTTGCATGTTGTTTGATCCTTACCTGGCCTCTCGGCGGCATTGGACACAGAGACTCCACCCTCCCCTGGTGTCTCTCCTCTCTGCTGGCATCTCGCCACTCTCCCTGGCTGGCTTATCCCATCTACCAGGTGATTAATGGCAGAGATTCTGAGAGTTTCAGCTGTAGGCCCTTTAGCTTCTCATCCTTGGCTTTTTCCCTGAGCAAGTTCACCTAGGCCAGTAGGTTGTTTCCCAGCTGAATTTTCAACAAATCAGTGACCCCCAAAACCATGTCTCCAGCCCAGACCT
Source organism: Desmodus rotundus (assembly GCF_022682495.2). Taxonomy (NCBI): domain Eukaryota; kingdom Metazoa; phylum Chordata; class Mammalia; order Chiroptera; family Phyllostomidae; genus Desmodus; species Desmodus rotundus. Next base: position 112,372,785 of record NC_071390.1, read on the forward strand.
CTTCTGTCAATTCTGGACCCACCCATTAAACTGCCTATGACACTCCTCAACCTTAATGTTTCCAAGATATGTCACCCAAAAAAGTGCCAAATTATCTTCCTCTAGGTTTTCTTCCTTCTTCAGAGAATAGCAAATCACTCTGTCCAGTTGCTGAAGCTGGAATCCCAGAAGTCATCTTCAGTCCCTCCCTCCCCTCCCACCCATATCTAACCCTTCACCTGGCCCATCAATATGACTGCCTACAGATCCTTCAGGTGTGTCCACTTCTCTTCAGATTCATCCTCTGGCCCAGCTCTCCCCACTCCAATTCGTGCTCCCCCCGAACACCACAACCCTGATCTTATTACACATTCACCCTCCTTAAACTGCCAACATTTTCCCATTGCTCCAGACACAAAGACCAAGGTTCCAGGATCAACTCCTCTGCACACCCTTCCCTCCACGCCGTGTTCCTTCATCTGGCCTCCTTTACGTTCTTGCCTGTGCAATGTTTCCTTAACCTCAGAACCGTGCTGTTCCCTTTCTAAAGGCCTTTCCTAACCACCACCTACCTTCAGCAAATAAACAACTACTTCCAATCAAATCACAGCTCAAATACAATTTCCTGGAGGAAGACTTAGATGCTATGATCTCTCAGAAGAAATCAGATGCTCTTGTTATGACCTATAGCGCCCTGGTGATTGAATCGGCCTTTAATCCCTAGCAAAGTTGTAACTTTCCATTTCTTTTTGTGATTATTGGATTAAGGCCTGATTTTCTTACCAGACTACAAGTTCCTCGAAGGTAGGGATTGTGTCTGTTTTGCTGGTTTCCATATGCCCAATGCGGAGCGCAGTGTCGGGCACACACAAATCAGTCCACAATGATTTGATACATGGCTGTATGGGCGATAACCACAGTCCTGGAAAGCTCAGCAATTCAACCTAGGTCAACGAAGGAAGTTTTCACACAGCTATGGGCACATTAAGAGAAACCAAGAAAGGGGGTGAAGTACCCCAGATCTAGCAACAGCAGGGAGCCCTTTCTCCCATGGGCCCTGAGGGGCAAGAAAAGGAAGAGGTATCAGGCCCTCTAATAAATGCTGTGTCCATGACTCGCAATAGAGGAGCCAGGGGAGAAATAGTCCAATCTTACTCTCTCATACCCTCCTAGCACCTCCTACTCACTAAATTCAACACAAAGACAGAGATCAAAGGGACCCTTCATTTCATCCATCAAGGCCGGCTACCAGAACAAAGCGGTGTGCAGAGTGAACAGGACGGCAAGTGTGCAGTACCCAGCATTTGATTCAATGCCCTACCAGAATTGGTTTTATGCCACACCCATCTAACCCACTCATTTGTGCAGGGGGCCAATTATTGTGCTAGGAACTGAGGAGGATACAATGGAATCTCAGTTAAGCTCTTCCAGAAGTTAGTACTAGGTTCCAAGGTACAGAAGCTGTGGACTGGTGCTGCTCATGACCCTGCAGGAGCTTCTATAGTTAGGGCGACCAAATGAACCATTGGGGGTTAAGGGAACCAATAAATCCACATCCCTGTCCTCCCTTCCAGGTCCAAAACTAATAAAGAACGTATACCTGCATCAAATAGATAAAAGCCAAAATACAGTGGTACCTCAGTACTCGTTAACTCATTCTGGGACTCATGATGAGTGCTGAAACCAACGAGTACCGAACCATGAAGCATTTTCTCTTGTGGGGCGGTGTCGTGATTCACACAAGTCCTAGCAAGTGCGATGAGTCCCAAGCAAGTGCCAAGTGTTGAAACTTTTTTTTCTCATTAATATGTGATGAGCAGAGTGTTTGGCGAGTTCTGAAGCTAACGAGTACCAAAGTGTTACTGTATTCTTTTTATCGCTTCTCTGGCTAGGTTGCGGGATACTACATCATGGTCAGATATTAGAAAGGGTGAACATAACGCAAGTGTTCCATGACTAAGGATCAAAATGACAGGCATGGAGAGTAGCTACAATAAATAATCAGAACCAGGCTGCCTACCCCTCTCTCTAATAATTCTACCCTTGGGCCTTTGAATGAAGATGAGAATGATAAGGCACATAGGGCTTTTTTTAAGTAATACAAACCAAAATACAACATTTTATTAATTAATAAAGAGGCTGTGTTTATTCTCAACATGACTGTTAAAAACTCAACACCAACATGTTTATTTCTTAATGTTTTTAAGCATAGCAAGCAGACAAAAATATAATACATATCTTTATGTGAAGTTTTTGTTAGATAGTTATGCATTACATAGATGCATGCCATATATACATATGTGCATACATAGGAAACTCAACATGAATAAAAGATTTAAGCTGGCTTTTTCACTAGTAGTTTGGAGATTATAATTGGCAAGTATGGTGATTGTACGCCACTTGACCTTTTGCCTTTATAATGCATAATAGAAATAAATGAGAGATTCCTCAAACATGAACGTCTGGTGTTTTCTAAGAAAGAATTTATTCACGTACCTGAGTCGCACAGAAACTCCTGACCTGCCCCCCGCTGCAGATTAGAAGTGGTCTCCAAGTGAATGATATGAGACTGAGGGTCTTGTCCTTAAATCCAGCCATACTACATTGTACAAACCCGGACAAGAGCCCCATTGACCAGGCAGTTTACCTGTGACATGGAATTTTTTTTTAAAGAAGTGGAACCTACATGGCGTTCCATTTCGATGACATGCCACGATGCCAGACTTGATGCCATTCTGATATTCTTTTTGTCTGTGCAGAGTTCAAACAACCAAATAGCTTCACTTTAAAGATCTTTCCATTCAACCTTACTCAGCCTGGTTTCTGCAGTGCTCTAGTGATTACAGCTACCAGGAAGAGGCCCGTCAGCAGGACTGTGGGTTTCTTAACCCCTGCCTCACCTCTGTCTTCATCAGAAACCTCTACTTTTATAAATTATGATTCCATAGAAGATTCTGCAGGAGGAAATGGTTTAACTGCCAAAAGGGGTTTGAAATATATCAGGCTAGTTCAGCTATTTCATGATCAAATCTAGGACACAGAGGCATGCAAACAAAGCATCTTATACCAAGTTCCAAAAACTAAGCAATGGCAAAGTTAGGGTACACCACCTCTCTAGGGTCACATTCCAGAGAACCTATGCAAGATGGTCAGCTTGCAGCCTGAAGAGTAGATACCGGCAGTGCTGTTTGCCAGTAGTGTAAAATGAGTAAGTTGTTCATTGTGAAAAATAGCAAGTAGGTTGAGATACAGGGCGTGTAGCACATTGTGAAATAAAAGTCAGATATAAACAATTCTGGCGATGATATATGAATCTTATTTTGCTGGCTGCCATTTTCAAGATTACAAAACCCCAAACTAATTTTCTCCTCAACCTCTGTTTATACAAAGTTGTGCATATCTCAAATATCTAGACTGATCTCAATAACTACAATAAATATTATGACAAACAACTTAACAACTTAACAAAATGTGTTTAACAAAACAGCTATCAATGTCTCCTGGACCCAAGAAAAGCAGAGGAATGGAAAATCCAGGGTGATAAGGTGTTATCACTTGTTAGTTCCGATGTCCAGAGTGCACTGTGAAGAAGACACAATAGCTGTTAGGGTCTGACAACACCTCTCTTTTTCACAGCTAACTGTTCCCTAGTCCTTGGCCAAGAGTCGCACCATTGGGCCATTGACAACCAGGTGCTGCCTACTTGTCCTTCAGAGGTAGCTGAAGGATCACCTCATGCATAGTCTTCTCTATGTTCTCTCTACTCTGACTTCTCATAGGTTTTCGTAGCTAGGATATTCATTCAGCATATATTTAAGATAGTTTTCATTATTATTGAAGTTATTAGTATATGTGGTTTTAGCACTGAAACTATAAACCTCTCTGCTGCAAAGATACCATGTACTTCCTCATCTTACGGGGTCTGACACCCTGCCCTGCGACTAGTGATAAGTACTCAGTAACCGTTGGTTGATAATAATGATGAGGATGACAATGACTAGAGATGAACAAGGAAATCCCCCCTTTATCCTCTACTGGGGGAAAAAAACACACAAAATGAACATGCAGCCCAAAGCATGTGCTTCTTATTATGACAGTGGAATGAATACAGATAATACCATGCATTTGTGGTTGTTTTACAGTTTATATGCATTCTCTCATTGACTGCTAATGTTCTGTCCATTTCTTCTCTCCATGGAGAAGAAAACTAAGGCACAGAGAATTAAGTTGTTTTCTCACGATTTCAAAGAGGTCCTAAAGAAGGTGGAGAAATAAATGTGTTCATACTGGAACAGACCTATAAGAAAAGAAAAACCATCACTAAGGGCAAGTCTTTTTTAATTTTTGTTTTTATTTATTGATTGTAAAGACAGAGGAAGGAGAGAGAGAGACACACACACATCAATTTGTTGTTCCACTTAGTATGCATTTGCTGGTTGATTGTTGTACGTGCCCTGACTACAATCAAACCCACAACCTTGGTATCAGGATGACGCTCTAATCAACCAAGCTACCCGGCTAGGGCAAGGGCAATTCTTTTTACAAAGTCAAATTATTGTGGAGAAATAAGTGTTGAGCTGGTACAATCATGCAGAATGGAGCATGTCACTAAATTGTGATTACAAAGGCTTTAAGTAGGACAGTAGGCATGGAGACATGTCAAGTATTTCCATACCTAAGGCCCATGTTAAATTCCTATCTGAAAAAATATGTAAGTGCTGAAATGAAACACCTTCATGAGGATCTTTTTTAACAGCCTTGCTGTTAAATGGATTGTTTTTTCTTACAAATGACAGAAAACTCACTATTTCAATTAATGTCACCTCATCACCCTGAACTTGCATTTCCCTTCTTATATAAACATCCCATGCGAAGCCATCTTGAAAGCTCTGTGAGAGAGGTGGTGAGAGGGAGCAGGGAGGGAGAGATCATTGGTAAGGAGTCTAACTTCTTTGAGGGATTTTTCTAAATGAGCACAGTATTCTTCTTTGAGTGGTGGAGAATTCATTTTTCCCAAAGGTTGCTGAACTTTCTTCACAAACATTATTAGTGTCCTAGTTCCCTTTCCTCTGGTCACACAGCCTCACTTTGATTGGTGTTTCTATATTGACAAAAACCTAGTCTCCTCTAGCTTCCAACTCCCATTCACCCCATGAAACTATATCAGGCAGGTTCCCATTGATCGATGGATTCCAAATCTTTATTTTTGATCTTTTGCTATGTTTTAGATTCTCTTAAAAACATCTGGACTTCTTGATACAGCAGATCCACACATGATTTACATGTGAACGATTTGACACCTTTTTTTCTAGGAGCACAGGAAACAAATGAAGATATCGTGCTATCATTCATTCATTTTTGCCCAATAAATATTTAGTAAGTGCCAGCATTGAGTGGAAATCGCACTTGATTTCTACACAAAGGCCCAGATTTAAGTCTGGCTTTATTAGTTAATAGTTGGGTAGCCTCTCTTTGCCTTAAGTTTCTTTGCCTGTAGAATACAATAACAATAAAACTGACCTCATCGGTTATTCTAGACATGAAAAGATGAGTAAAACATGGCCCCCCCGCATGGAGGAGGTCACAGAAACCCTGTGGTTTCAAACCGAAGCTTAACAAATAAGCCTCTCAATAACTGCCCCACCTAAACAAAGAGGCGATATTGCCATTGTGGCCACACGATTGAAGGAGCTGAGGCACAGCAGTGAGACACAGATAGCAAAGACAATGGCGACATGGGCCCAGGGAATTACAGAGCTGCAAGGAAGCTTAGAAGTGACCTGGTCCAAGGGTGCCCACCATTTCTGTGAGGACACAGCACAGGCTTTGCAGACAAAGAGCCTTGGGTCTAAATCCTGACATTTCCTAGCTTGTGGGACTTTGTGTAAAGGTCAACCCCCTTTGGCCTCATTCTCTTATCGAATGGAAATAATAATGACTCCAACACAATTGCACAGTGAATTAAATAAAATAGGGTATGAACATTACTTGGAATATAGTAAGCTCTTAACAAATGATTATTAATCGATTATTTATCTTTATTATTTTATTATCACTTTTATCTTTTTATTACCTGAGATTGTTTCCCCAGTTTTATAGAGCTATCATTGACATGTAGCATTGTATTCATTTAAGGTTCACAACACAATGATTCGAAGTATGTATATATTGTGAGATGATCAACACAAGTCTAGCTAATGTTCATCACCTCACAGTTACAAAGTATTTTTCTTGTGATGAGAACTTTAAGATCTACTCTCTAGCAATTTTCCAACATACAATACAGCATTGTTAACTACAGTTACCATGGTATACATTATACCCCCAGGACTTCTTTATCTTATAACTGGAGGTTGAGATCTTTTTCTGGATGGGTGAGGGAGGGATGAGGTATGTGATAGCCAAAGAGAGAAGAACTGAAGTTACAAGTAAATACTCTGTTCAGAATAGGAAGTTGTCAAATTGAGTTTCATTCCCCTTTCTGCTGGAAATTCTGACAAATCCAGGGACAGGAAGGGGGAGGGACTGCACAAAACTGAAGCATAACTCTGCCGCATACTCTAGTGTGCTCTACCCGAAACAGAACCTACGTGACAGGGTCATGGACCTGATCGGAGTCAGTAGGAAACCACAGATAAGGGCAGCTGTGCTCCCTCGGACCCGGCGGTTGGTTGGTGATGGAGCCAGAATTCACATGCACATCTTTTCACTACCAAGTATAATTTGTATATTTTGTAGTATTTGTATAATTTATTCACTCATTGAGAAATAAATATTGGGAACCATCTCTGTGCCCCAGAATTGTGACCACGGAGTAAGACAAACCTGCACCTATCAGACTGTGCAATGGTAACAATTAGCCTGGTCTAGAAACCCAAGGACAGCGTGAACAAGGCCACTTTTCTTTACTCATGATTCACTTTGTTTTTCACACCCGTCAGCAGAGATGCAGATGGCGGGCTTGTGACGAGAAGCTGGGAGCAGCAATCTCAGCTGGCCACCTTTGACTTCCTGCTCTTTCGTCTCCCATGCTTAGAGAGGGACTTTCCTAAGTGGTAAGTAACCTACATTTTTCAAACAATTAGGTTCTTTTTCAAAGTGAGACCTGCAAAAACAGAAGAAAACTTTTAACACGATTCACTTCATGCAGCATATGCTTTGTTTTAAATGTGAAAAAATGTTTACTAAGTTTGAATACTATACTATGACATCTCATGCATAATTATGTTGCCTGAGAAATGTCGGTGGCTCAACAACAAGAACACCACATCCTAATGAGTAATGAAGATTATATAACAGTCAAGATAAGCAACACCACCCACAGATTTCATATCAATGCTAATATTGAGTTCTTGGCCACAGTGAGAAATAAAAGGCAAAGAATGCCATACAACTGATCTTCAAAATATTACTCCCAATTGTTACATAAAACTGCCATCATTACATGAGTGTTTATTTGACTTTTTCTAATTGTCGGCTCTTCTTTTCAAAGGCCAGTTTTGTTTTCATTCGCCACGCAGAGTGCTTAACTGCTTAAGAAAACCCAGACTAAATGGGGACAAAGGCAATGGTCTGTAGACTGATGGAGCAAAATCTGGATAGGAAAATCCCATAATCTTCTTCCACACTTCCACACATAGTCTCACATGAAAGTTCTTCAGGGCATCTAACTTGAGTCTCCCTTGCAGACATAGAAATGGGAAATCTCTTCCGGAAAGTATGCGGGCATTAAAAGCATTGACTCCTTAAAGCAATGTTCTCAAACTGTCCTCTTCAGAATACTAGTTGCTAAAGATGATAATAATAATAATAATAACAATAATAATAATAATAAATAATTCATGGGGAAAGGATGAGTTGCGTAAATAAGTTTAGTAAATACTATATTCTATATTCCTACCTTAAAAGCTCAAAACATACTATTAGCTTATTAACAATTTTGAGGAGCCCAGTAGTAATGATGTCTGTCTTATAGCATCTTTAAGCAGAGCCCTTCCCCCTGCCCAAACACTGAGTATTGATTGGTTCTTGAAATTTTTCTGTGAAATACACAATGAGAGAGTCTGTTTAATCTCTTGGAGATTACCTGTTTAATCTCTTTATTTTATACTTGAGAAATCTAGAAAGACAGCAATTTGTAAAAGTTTTGACTGGGAAAGTTACAAACCCCCCTCTCTGGGGAAAAATATCACCATTTTCTTATTCTTTGTGAATTGCTGATCAATTCCCTCTTGAGCAGAGAGGAAGATCCTTGTTCCATGGACCTGTTCCTAAAATACAGGCTCAACTTAAAAATAGCTCACCTGTGCTGGATGCATGTGGTCCCAGGCTGCATTCAGGCCCATCTCAGTTCATGCCAGCAATTCGGAGGTGCCTGATTGTTTGAACTTACATGGATTCCACCATTTAAGTGCCCTGGGAGGAGGAACAGGAGCTGGCACAGTTGTATCAGAGTTAGAAAACACTAAGAGATCATCTCTTCTAATCCCTTCATTCTGCAACCATAGGGAACTGGGGCCTAAAGAGGGAAGTTGACATTTCCTTAGAGACCACTAGATAGTGGGAAAACCAGAAATTCACTGAGTCCCTCCAGCTGCCTCCCATCCCAACATCCCTCCATTCACTTCCCCTTGGGGTTATACATACCTGTTCCCTGACCTTCAGACTAGAAAACTGGGCTCAGTGGCAAAAGTACCTGCTTACCAAAGAGTATACAGAAGCCAACTTATTGTTATTGTTAAGGCTGATTTGCTTTATTCTAAGTGCAAAGGTGAAAAGATTTACACTCCTAACAGTTCCAGATCAATTAAGGGACTGTGGAGAAATGCTGATTTCCTCACCAGTGTCCCAACTCTGTCTTCTACACAGATCCACCAGGTTCCACCAGGTGAGCTCTCCTGGGAAAAGATAATTGAGTAGACCAAGCTTTGAAGATTTTCAATATAAGTGCCCTAACATCTACAACTCCCTCTACAGAGAGAATTCAGAGTTAAAATTTATGTATTTTTTTCACTTTGGATTTTTATTTCATATCCATTGCTTGATTTAAAAAAGAAGTTTCCTTCTCATCGCTTATCCTTGGGGACATTTTATTAATTATCATTCATTCTTGAAAATGAGCATTTGTACTTTTAGCTATTGACTTCAGAATGCTATGCGCTTTCCCTAGAAGTCATTTTCTTCAGTCTTCTACATACCGAGAGACTCTCACCCCTGCTCCAAACAGGGTCACGTTTCAACAGATCTGGTGCCCTCCTGGTCCTCCTGGTGCCTGACCCCCAGGAAATAAAGGAGCGAGTTGCATTGAGGTGGCCATTATGTATCTCCACTCATCAGAATCACAGTCGCCAGGTGGCAAGGGTACAGGATGACAAGAAAACAATCCCATCTTTCATTTCCCAGCTTCTGTCGCACACGCCCCTCAACCTGAAAACAGACCAGAAAAATCCACTGAGAAAAGATTTGAAAGCCTCTGCACCAAGGTGACAAGGACTCACAAAGTCCAACTGTTATTTGTCTGGAGAGAAAGTGTTCATAGAGGACCACAAAGAACTCAAATGTTTCCTTTGCTTATCAAGCAAAATAAAATAAATTGTACCCACCAAGCCAATGATTAATCTCGATTGTTTAGAGCAGTTTCCCTTTAATATTTTAAGTTGTCTCTAAGCTTGGCCTAGCCTTCTTAGAAAAGAAGAAGAACTGTCATTTCTATTCAATTAACTGCTTCCCCCTCTGACTTTAAATCAAGGGCAGTGTCTGTTCAATTTAATTACTTTCCAAGTAGCCTGCATGGCAAAGCAACAGCCTCTAAAGCAAAAGAGCCATGTGGTGCTTTCTACGGCAAGAATTCAATATAATTTAAAGGTGTTCTCCTAACAGAAAATGCAAGAAGGCTGATTTCCCCCCAGCTGTGTTTCTAGACACTTGATATATAGTGTATTCACAGGTCAAGATTTTAGCTCAACAGTTTGAAGTAAACTCGGGAGAATGTGATTTACCCTCTGGAAAATCTACAGGAAGACATTTTTGAAGGATGTGTCCCACTTCTTCTGATTATGTGAAGAGTGACCTTCTTCAGAAAAGGTGCTAACTTTAATTATCCACAAGCACAAGATTTTCCAGAACTAACTGCATTAATACCACATTTTGCCATGTTTCATGCACACCCATGTTGTTGGCCCAGACTTTCAGGGAAAAAAATCTTTTGTTTTAATTTTTTAATTCAATTTTTTATTTATTTACATTTAGAACCAAAACTGATTATTGTATTCCAGGGTATTATTTTGCATACAGATATTGTTACTGCTTCTAGAGTTATACTTTTAATGCATAAGCATAAATAAAAGAATTAAAAACATTTATATAGGTACAGAATTAGTACTACCCATGTATAATGTGCATCCTTATTTTTCCCTCAAAAATTTGGGCAAAAATGTGTGCAATGTGATTGCATCAACATCAGTGTTACCACCAGTAGAAAGTCAGACTAAGTCCAAATTGTAAGGTTATAGAGCAAAAATTGCAGAAAAGCAGCACAGCCAGGGTACCAAGACCTTGATTCCAAGATTGACTCAGCTACCAAGGAGCTGTGGACCACTGAGCAAAAGTTTGACTTCTCTGCATCTGTCTCATTATCTATAATTGAGGGAGCTCCATAAAATCGACAGTAGGATTTTTTGTCTCTAACATTCATTGACACTGTCAAATGACAGTACAGTACCTACCAACGGCCAGTTACAAACTCAAGTGTAACGATGCCATTCCTCCCAACCAGAAGAACCAACACAAGGACAATTTAGAGCAATAATGTAAACATAAATTATCCACAGAGGGAAAACGTAGGGTGCAGCCTTCTGAGATGGAGTTGCTGTTTTTAACTAATGACATCAGAGGATCGAGAAAAAGTCCAGTCAAAAGGAGAAATGAAATGTTAAAGCATGCAGAATTGTACATTCAACATGTTAATTTACACAGTGTAATCAGATGTTCTAGGATTCAGTGTCTTCTGCGGTTGGGTAAATATTTTCCTTCACGTACGATGCACACTTTGCCTCCACAATCTGTGGTCAGACTCTTCAGTTTGTTCAGTGTACACTAGATGATGATTTAATAGTATAAACAGACAGTGAGAATCAAAGAAGTAGACACGTTTCTTTAGTAGAAAGCTCTCTTTTGTGTGCTAAGAGCCAAAAACAATGGATTCTCCAATCAACCACGAATTAATGGATAGTCTTTAAATTACACAGTAGGTTTTTTCACATATCTTTGTACTCATTCATTCATAAACAGATTAGAATGCCATTTTGTTATTCCAATGAGAATGATGTGTCTTGTGAGTTTGTCACAAAAATGATTCACGGCCTAGGTATAAGATCCCATGAAATTATGCTCTTCAGAGTAACATTAAGTTTGAATGATCGAAGAATCGAGGCTCATTCTGTGTGATGAATGTATATATTTAAAGTAAATGACTACCTTAGTCTACATTTCTTAGTCTTTCCAGGTCTCAGAGTCTGTAGGTCATGAGACTTTTTCTTCATGTTGGTATATATTATTGGGTTGAATTTAATTTAATTAAAAAGCCAAGTAAATCATTCTAAAGCCTGTTCACCACTTTATGTGACATTGTTCTCAGCTCTTCTTAGCCTTCTTAGCCATTGTATAATTTGATTAAATGCAGAAGGGTGGGAGGTAGAGAAAAATCTTTATGGGTTGGATTAGTCTATCTCACTGCCTTCCAGTAGAACTAGTAACCAATTCAAGACACACAAACGTTTATCCTACAACTAAATAACCTCTGGAAAAGGGGTTCTACTAACTGCTCACCCAATTTCAAATAATCTTGATAATATAAAACAAATTAGCAAACTTCCCACATCTTTTATATAATTATTTCCCATGAACAATGTACAATTATAATTTTTGTGTATGTCTTTGCTCTAAACTCACTACACATGTTCTAGGCTTTCAAACCCAATATGACTTTTCTCTCTGTCCAAATGCTTTTGTCAAATGCCAGTGGAAACCATCAGTCAACCAATTAATAAAAAAAGTATCTGGTTAGCAACATTCTGGGTAATATCAGATTTGTCCATGTCCACCAGAAGTTTATTGTCTTTGAGGACACAGGACTAACATATAAGAAAAATCTACTCATAAAGGTATACATCTGTGACATGGAATAGAGGAGTTCAGAAGGGAAAACATCGTTTATTTATTGTCTATGCCCCCTTTCTTTCTTGAAGACCCATCTCTGAAAGCTAATGCTTACTGTCAGAGAGTATGGTTTAATAAACTATGGTTCTAGGTAAAATGTAGTAGAGAGCAACAGAACACTGCCCTGGCTGAGATAACTTTTAAAAGCCAACTAAATTGCTAAAATTATGTTATCAGAGAGAGCAGAAAGCTATGGAAGCAAAAAGAGAACTATATGAACTCAACCAAAGATGGGAGAGCCCTTCCAAGATGAGTAGGCAGGCACTGGCTGCTTTCTACTCTTCGAATGTGGGCCAATTCTAAGCGCAAGATGAGACTCAAGCTTGGCCTGAATACAAGGACATTACTGTGAGAAACAAAAACTACCACAGCTTTTGGAGATAATATGGGCCTAGAAGGATAATTTGGAAACCTCACGATCCCTCAGTGTACAAAGGCCATTTTCTTCTGGTTCATTTGCTGAGTCAAGGAACACTTAAAAGGTAAGGGAGCTTCCTTAAAATAGCAGCCTGAAGTACACTGTAATCTAACAATAGCAGTGAAATAAAGTCCATCTCAAAGAGGGGCCATCTACTTCAAACACGCAGCCAGTCTCCTCCTGAAGACATTTGCCCAAATTGGAAGAAGCCTGAGGCTGGAGACTAGAGAGAAAAGTTCAAAACTGCCAAAAGGCAGCCTGACTCTCCTGCAGTCTTTGCAGGTGGAAATGGGGAGGCAAGAACCTGCTAGGCTGGCAGTCAAAAACCATTGCAGGATCTTCTCTGAAACATTTGAAACCAGACATAGATGGAATTTGACTAAATCCCCATATCTGATTAAATCAATTAAAGGGAAGATCTTCTGAGTCAAAGTAATATAAACTTTAGTCTCTCCTGTCTCTTACACATAGTATCCAACATAAAATAAAAACCTACAAGACATCTAAAGAAGCAGAAAAAAATCCCAGCCATTTGGAGCAAAGAGATGGCCTACATGTTGGAATTAACAGAAAAGGTCCTTAAACACTGTTATTAACATGTTAAAGAAAATAAAGGAAAAGGTGAACAAATGATTAAAATATGGAGCATTTCAACATAGAATTGAAATTATAAAAAGAAATAAAACACTCTCTGAAACTGAAAATTAAAATATCTGAAAATAAAAATGCATTGAATGGGTTTAACATCAAAGATGGTCAAGTCAGAAGCCAGGATTAGCTAACTGAAAGGCAGATAAACTTTAAAATCTTAAAAATAAATTGGAGGAAAAAGGAGCAGAATAGAATAAATATGTGAATACAACTCAACACCAAAAAAGCAAACAAATTCAATTTAAAAATGGGTGCAGAATCTGACAGACACTTCTCCAAAGAGGACATACAGATGGCCAATAGGCATATGAAAAGATGCTCAATGTCACGAATCATCAGAGAGATGCAAATTAAAATGACAATGAGATACCACTTCACACCTGTCAAAATGGCTATCATCAATAAATCAACAAACAACAAGTGCTGGTGAGCATGTAGAGAAAAAGGAGCCCTTCTGCCCTGTTGGTGAGAATGTAGACTGGTACAACCTCTGTGAAAGCAGTATGGAGTTTCCTCAAAAAATTAAAAATGGAACTGCCTTTTGACCCAGCAATCCCACTTTTGGGAGTATATCCAAAGAAACCCAAAACACTAATTTGAAAGAATATATGCACCACTATGTTCATTACAGCATTATTTAAAGATTTTATTTATTTATATTTAGAGAGGGAGGAAGGGAAGGAGAAAGAGAGGGGGAGAAACATCAATGTGAGAGAGATACATCAATGGATTGCTTCTTGTATGTGCCCTAATTGGGAGAACCGAGCAACCCAGACATGTGCCCTGGCTGGGACAAGAACTGGAGAGCTTTGCTTTGTAGGACGACACCTGACCAACTAAGCCACACTGACCAAGGCTGCAGTATTATTTACGATTGCCAAGATTTAGAAGCAGCCCAGGTACCCATCAGTAGATGAGTGCGTAAAACAACTATGGAACATTTACACAATGGAATACTACTCAGCCATAAAAAAGAAGAAAATCGTATGCTTTGCAACAGTATGCATGGACCTGAAGAGTATTATGCTAAGTGAAATAAGTCAGTCAGAGAAAGCCAAATACCATATGATTTCATTTGCATGTGAAATCTAATAAACAAAATAAACTAACTAACAAAACAGAAACAGACCCATAGATAGAAAGTAGACCGACAGTTATTGGCAGGGGGCTGGGTAAAAAGGTGAAGGGTTTAAAAAATAAAACAGCTCATAGACACAGCCAACAGTGCGGTGATTACCAGAAGGAAGAGGGTAAGGGACGGTAGAAGAAGTAAAGGGGAGTTAAAATGGTGATGGAAGGAGACTTGCCTTTGGGTGGTGAACACACAATACAATTTACAGATTATGTATTATAGAATTGTACACTTGAAACCTATATAATTTTATTAACCAATGTCACCCCAATAAACTCAATAAAAATGTTTCAAAAAAGAAAAATCATGAGACATAGTCAAATGATCTAACAAATACATAATTGAAATCCCAGAAAAAGAGGAAAGAATGGGGAAGAAGTAATATTTGAGCAAAGCATGGCTAACAATTTTCTAAAACTGATAAAAGATGTCAATCCATAGATTCAAAACACTTAATGAATTCCAAGAAGCATAACTATAGAGAAAGCCACACCCAATTTAATTGATCTCGGGTAAGACCTGAGCATCAATATTTGTAAAAGCTGCCCAGATAAATGCTACTGGATGGTCGGTGCAAAGAACCACGGGTCTAAAGAGTGTCATATTTAAAAAATAATGTATAATTTGTTTAATTTTTGTTTCCAAAGGATCATAAAAAGAAGTAACTTCCAGTCTCTTTTTCCTCAAAATGTCTCCTACTGAAGACTCAAGGAGCACCTTTCTATTTCAATTATTGTCTTCATAACTCAATTGTACAGTTTTTAAGTGATGGCTCTGGTACCTGTTTTCTCCATAGCCCCATGAGGATAATGGAAAGAAAAATGAAATGGTATAGATTCAATTTGGCCGAGAAACTTTCTGATTGGAAAAACACTAGTCAGGAGGAGGCTACAAGAAGGAGTACAAGATTGGCTTTATATAACATCCTCTGCCTTGGTAATGTTTCACCCTTTTGGTCTCATGGCGCACATAAACTAATTACTAAAACTCTGTGCGCACCAAAAAATATATTCTATTTTTTGCCAAGCTGACAAGAAGAAATAGGTATAATTTTGATTCATTCACACCAGACGGCTATTGTTGTGTTGGCTGTTGTCATTTTTTCATTCGACAACCTAGGAGAAAACAGGTCAGTGCCTGACTAAATAGTCAGGTATGGCGTGTTCTAAAATCCTTGTGGCACAGCAGTTGAAAATGGCTGTTTTAGATGCATCAAGAGAGAAGACACTGAGAGATCAAAAGGTAGACTTGCATCCCTGGTAAAGATATTCCAAAGTCAAACTAACTGTGGCTAACTAGTTAATTGGGTGGGACAGCCAAAGGAAAGCAGAGTCTGAGACCCAGGCGGAGGAGCGCTAGGGAGCAGACCACAAACACACATGGGGCTCTGGATGCCAGGCTTGGCTGCTGGCATCCATTTCCAGAAAAAAAGAATTCAGAGTTGAGAAAGAAGGAATTGTTCTTGTCCATTCTGAAGATGAGATTAAATCATAGCTGATAACACTTGATGGTTGATGAGAAAATAATACATTTTGGTTTCTTTCAAAGTTTATTTTATAGAATTGTTATGCAGTATGGGTCTACATATTTTTTAAAGAAGAAACAAAAATTGTAGCATTAAATGTAGAATACCCCAGACCTTAGAGCCACCAAGAATATCTCTACAAAACAGGAGCACATGACCAAAAGCACCTCTGCACTGTGGTGGCCGGCTAACTTTGTCATAGGCAAAAGTTCCCCTAAATACCGAATTTACCTGAATTTATAAAAGTGGCCAAAATAAAGGTCACACTTGGTGTCCTGAAGATTACTGAATTTTAAAGTGCAAAGAATTCATCAACACAAAAGAAACAGAGCATTTTCTCAGTATAGCAACGTATAAACTGTTTGCCAGGTAGGCCAGAGAACTCCTCGCCACCAGGCCTGTCTCTACCCACTGCACGTGCTCCAGCCGAGAGTGCAGACACCCGGGGGTCCCTCTCAGACCGCTCCATTCCCACAGGAAGCAGCTCTGCTTTGGAGCTTCCCTCGTGCTCTACACAGTCGCAACAGGAGCCACCGCATTTCTCATCCACGTTTCATGGTGCATCGTATCCACAGGACAAAAGGATTTGCTGTTGACTTGGGGTTTTGTTACGTTGCCTCTCCCAAGACTTGCCATCTATGTTTCCTGGCTCCTATTACTTCAGCTAATGTGCGTACATGAACTCAGTCGATCCTGCGAGGTTCTGGTTTTGCTGTTAACCCTTCCACGAATCTTAGGATTATTACATTTAATCCCGTCCTCAGGGCCACAACTTTACATTTCCCTGCAAAGTTCTCAGTGACTGAAGTCTGCTGGTGCTCCCGATTTGTGTAAGGCCTTAGAGCTCCCTTGTCCTCAGCACCACTTCGCGTGTTCCACTGACGCTCAGTCCCTTTTTACACACTGGTTCAAATCCTCTATCTGTACTCATTCAAAAGACTCTGAAAATAGGGTTTCAGTCCCAAGCCTTTTGCTGCTATTTATAATCTTTTTTCTGTTACCACTCACTGCAAAGGGAAACCTGCACAAATTTCTTGTAACACATTTCCGTTATTTCTCATCTTGCATGGAGCAGCTGGCCCCGACCTGCATACTAGTTGCCAAATGATTATATACAAGAAGTTTATCTTTGAAAGAATTTTTTAGGACCCATCATGTTTTTCTAGTGGCTAAGACACAGTAAAAAACTTCTCTCTAATAGGACTTTATCTGATAAATATATACCGGTATATAATATAGCAATCTTCCCATTAGGTGCAGCACGGGACTGGCACGGGTCCACACTGCCTGGACGAATGCAGGCTTCTCAGATAATACTCCCACTGCAACCAATGACCGTTGTGACTGCCAGCCTGGCACTTGCCCTTTGAGAGGCTCAGGGGTGTCTGAGGGATGACCTTTGTCCCTTATATTTATGGGTTGGTTGGTTTGCTTTTAAACTATAGGGTCATGAAGAGCTCCTTAGTCCAAGGAATTTGTAAAAGAGGTAAGAACAGAAAGTTGGCTTTTTGATTAAAAATAATAACAGTAAAAGTGCCACGACCAATGCGGAGTGGGGGCTCCTGAATGGGGTCAAAGGACACTTCTTGGATTTCTTCGAGGAAAGGAGCACATTGAAGTGACTGTTTAGCTACTATATACACATGCCCAGGATGGCAGGTCTCTCTGAAGATGCACAGTGTCTCACTTTCTATACTATGGGGAAGAGAAATCAAGGGATATCCAGTGGGCAATTACCAGTGCAAGGTTGCTCCTCACAGCCCAGCATCCACAATAAGCCACGGCTCCGTGAAGTGGATTGATTCTAAATACCTCTAGCTATCCTGCCTTCCCTGCACCAAATCCACGTAAATGTTTAAGCAGCCTTCTCTACAAGGGTTCAGATGACTGCAGGCACCAGGGCAGTTGTGCAGCTAGTATGTTTCACAAGGCAGCTGACCCAGGGGAAGGTGCGGGCTGAGATCCAGCTCGTGGTTTGCTTGCCAGGCCATGAGCCCTGGCACTGGCCTGTGTCCATGTGGAAGAAGAGGTGCCTCTCCCTTCACGCAAAGGCACAGCCTACTTGCCAAGCCATGTGCCTGTAGGCCTGAGGATGTCCAGAGGTGGCACACACACACAGAGGCTTGCACAGAAGTTCAGTCCAACATAGTGGGAACACTGGATAGTTGTCCAAAGGTGTACATGTGTGTGTGTGTTTGTGCACATGTGTGATAGTGGTGGAGGGCAAAGGGCACAGTGCACCTGGTCTGGCTACTTCATTCCTTTGCACAACATGAAGGGTGCAGCCTCCCTTCCCTAGCCTCTTCTTAGGCATCTCACTCACTGTTTTCTAGGTCATCAGAGAATATTTGTTCCCCAGCACCGCCCTTCTCTCTCTCTGCTCTAAAACTCCACCCCATCAGGTTACACCTCTCCCTCCCCCACCCCAAATGTACCCATCCTCCCTAGAGAGTAATAAAGTGCTAACACCCTGTTTCCTCCTTCCTTTTTGCATATTCCAAAATCACAGGGATATTTGCTGAATGCCAAGGTGTTTCTTAGTCACTCATTAGTTAAGCATTACTCAAAACATAGCAGTTTAAAACCACAAACATTTTTCTCTCCACCAACATTTTCTCTGTAGGTGCAGAATCCAGAAATGGCTTAGCTGGGTCACTCCTAACGCCGCAGTCAAGCCAGGGCTGCAGTCATTTGACGAGAATAGCAGGGACTGCTCAGCCCCCTAGGCGTCTGGTCTAAGTTCCTCCCTGGCTGTTGTCGGAGGCCTCAGTTGCTCACCACAAAGGTGTCTCCATAGGGCTACTGACAACATGGCCACTTACTTCCCCGAAGCCAGTGATCCTAGAGAACTGATGAGTGTGAGAATGGGCAAGACAGAAGCTGCAGCCTTTCACTGCCTGGTCTCAGAAGGGACGTATCACTTCTGCCAAACACTGCAGGTCACACAAGCCAACCCTGGGACAATGTGCATAGGGGAACTGCACGAGGGTGTGACTACCAGGCAGCAGGGACCACTGAGAACTATTGTGAAGGCTGGCTCCTACAGGGCACCCCTCTCTCTGGTCAGTACCACTAGCTCTCCGGAGAAGGCAGGATACGCACGAGGGCAAGGAGCCCTCACAACATTATAAAGCACATCCTATGTCCGTCCTCATTTTGAAGGTGAGAAACTGAGCTTTAGGGAAAGTAAGCAATTCACCTGCAGTCACAAGACTAATAGCAAACAGACTCCATTCTGTCCTTTCCCCAGTGTAAAGTCTCACTATTTTATGTTTACAGTATTCTTCTCTGCCCTCCAGTTCATCCTTTATATATTTACCAGAGTTATCTCCCTTCTCAAATGTCTCACAGTGTCTTTCAACCCAATAGAGATAGAATTCCATCTCCCCATAATGGCTCTTTAAACTCTTCTAAAATTTTCCTGCAACCTACCTGTGATAGTTAATTTTATGTATCCGCTTGATGGGGCCATGGTGCCCATATATTTAGCTAAACATTATTCTAGATGTTTCTGTGAGGGTGTTTTTGAATGAGAGTAACATTTTAATCAGCGGACTTTGAGTAAAGCAGATTGCCCCCACTTGTGTGGGTGGGACTCGCCCAATCAGCTGAAGGCCTGAATAGACCAAAAGGTTGGCCTCTCTGAGCAAGAGCAAATTCTTCAGCAGACAACCTTGCCTTCCAGCCTAACCCATCGGATTTTGGACTCATCAATATTCTACAAACACATGAGCCAATTCCTTAAAATAAATCTCTCCATGTACATATAGTTCCTATTGGTCCTAGCTGGAGAACCTTGATAATTAAACTGCCTTTTTAGCCCATTTTACCGCTACAGGCTCTGTTGCCATCCCCCTTGCCACTGCTGTCAATTTCCACATGCTCTGCACACACGTGCACACACATCCACACACATGCACATGCATCCACATTTCTACCCATCCGTTCTGTCCAACTCAGGGTTTCCCGGGCATGCTGTGTCTTTGTTCAAACAGTGAACTATGACTTTTCCCATACATACTCCCACCCCACGGACCCTCCACCTCACCCAATCTGTTCCTCTCTCATAAGCTCACAGCTGTGTGGTACACACACAATTTATCCTCCACTGTAACATTTATCATTGGCTTTTCTAGGATAAAAATTAATGTCTAACTCCAACACTAGATTAGGAGCTTCTGGAGGGCAATGACTATGCCATTAATTTCTCTTCAAAGCCACCAGTACAGTGCTTTGCTCTTTGGGGCTTAATGAGCTAAACTGAATACTCATCCATTTTCAAATGTTCATATCACACCTCATGATAGCCAAGGGAGTGTGTATGTATGTGTATTTATATCTATATGAGACAGAAATGCTAATAAATATTTTTAAATGATAGAATAAAGGCTCTAGAAGAGGTATTATGTCTTGTAATTTCCACTATTTAAAAACAAAATAGTGCACCCTCTGGAAACTTAGTGTGCTGGTCTCTCAAAATGACCTTTCTGCTGAAAATAACTAAAATCCTGGGTGAAAAGAAATTCAATCTTGTTAAAATCATCAATGCTCTGGCAAAAACTGGCATAATAACCAGGCCAGGGACCGAGTGAGGCGGGGCCAGCAGAGAGGCGAACAGAACGATGAGCCTATCTTCTGCCAAGAGGGTTTACGCCAAATTGAGTTAAGTCAAACTTCAGTTTGGTTTGGGTTTTTTTAAAGCGATGTAATAGTTGTATTCAAAACTCATCCTAGAAACTATATTCTTTGCAACCATGTATAAAATTTCAATGTGAGATTTTCAGTAAATGTGTGAAAGAGTACACAGTTCTTTCCAACCCTTTTGGGGGTTATGCAAACAAAATTGTGAAGAGCCTGGATAAGACCTAACGTGGTGGCGGGGATGATAAGGAAGACAGTAATCAATTATTATTTATTGTGCCTTAAAACTGTTATCTTCAGTTAAAATACCTGGAAATGTGATCTCATTGGACATTTTTAAACCTCTCAACAATATTTCAACAACAACAAAAATATTGCCAAACTTCCATATGATGTCCAAAAACACCAACACTTTTTTCTTCTAAGATCACTTAACTTTTACATGCACATTTCTCTTTTCGGGCCTTTGCGGATGCCAGTTCTCCTTCCCGACATTATAATGTGCTCCCACGTGCAGTTCAGACTTCACATCTGAGATCGCTTTCCTTCTTC
The DNA here is from genome assembly GCF_022682495.2 of Desmodus rotundus. Taxonomy (NCBI): domain Eukaryota; kingdom Metazoa; phylum Chordata; class Mammalia; order Chiroptera; family Phyllostomidae; genus Desmodus; species Desmodus rotundus. The sequence continues at coordinate 112,393,899 of NC_071390.1, forward strand.
CTGCAGTATGTCCTCTATAATTTCTTTAGCAGGGTCTGCTGTGGCCAGCTCTGTGTTTCTGCCTTACTCTTGTTGAGCCATTTTCACCAAGGTAAAGGGAATAGAAATTAAGGGCCAAGGCAAAAGCAGAGAGGGTCTGCCCTGCATGAGAAGACACATTATAATGTAAGGAATCAAAACTAAGCTGCACAAAACAACTTTTATGATACCCTAAGCTGCTTTTTAAAAAAAGGTAGGAAATCTTACTTATATGTGTAATCTAAAAACAAAAACAAAACTGACTTCATAGATGCAAAAAATAGATTGGTGGTTGCCAGAGGCAGAGAGTGGGAATTCTTGTATTTAGATAGGAAAATAAAGATACCAAAGAACTTAGGCATTGTTAAATTAATAAGCATGCTTCAATCATTAAGCTAGTGATTAAATACAAATAAAATATACAAATTTCAAACTAGAAAAGAAAAAATAAAATGGAAAAATTTATCAATTTAAAGAAGGCAATGAAGAAGAGGAAACCATGAAAGGTTCAAACCCAAATACATTAGCAGTTCCATTAACAGTAAACAGACTAAAGGCTTTCAGTTAGACAAAGACTGATATACTGGATAAAACAAAGTAAAACCCACCCATACGCTGTTTTCAAGTAACACATCTAAAACAAGATATAGAAAGATTAAACAAAATGAATGAAAAATAATATAAATTTAAATGTTGAACAAAAGCCAACGTGGTATAAGCTATATTAACATCAAATATTTAATTTAAAGATGGTCACTTTACAAGTGAGATGATAAAATCACAAGGAAGATATAACAATTGTATGTCCATTTGTACTTTGTAACACAGGCTTAAAATACATAATGCAAAAACTGACCAAATTATAAGAAAAAATAAATCAATCCATAATCATAGTAGATTTTTCACATGACCCATTCAATAACTGATATATCAAGCAAATAAAAAATAAGAAACAATATAGAAACTTTAAACATGAATAATAAACTTTACCTGATAGACATATCTCTATAGAACACTTCACGCAATCTGTATAGAATACAAGTCCTTTTCAATCTTTTATATTTGACCATATACTGAGTTATAAAGCAAGTTTAAACGAATTACAAAAATGATCACATTATCTCACCAGAATGTAATTAAACTACAAATTAAAAAGGAAAAGATAATTTAAAAACCCCCAGTATTTGAAAATTAATAGACATACCATATATAAAAGCCAATTCCAGGTTAATTAAATATCTAAGTGTAAAACACCTAAATGACCTCAAGGTAGAAAAACTTTTAAAAACAAGACATATGAAGACAAAACATAAGGGAAATGATTGTTAAATTCACCCCCAGTAAGAACAAGACTTCTGGTTCATCAGAAGACACCATACAGAGTGAAAAGACAAGGAAGAGTTCTTTCAAATACCAACAATGGGCTAATACCCAGAGTATATAAAGAGCTTTTATGAACCAACAAGCAAAAGATAAGCAATCTACTTGAAAAACAGGCAAAAGGCTTTACAAAAAGGGCATCTATATAGCAAATAAACATTGAAAAGAAGCTCAATCTCAGTAATTACGGAAAGGCATATTAAAACCAGATTGGCAAAATTGACTAAAGTGTGAAAATATCGAATGTTGGCAATGACCCAGAGCAACAATCTCATAAACTAGCAGCGTAAGTAGGTGCAACCACTTTAGAGAAAATTGATTGGCTGAATCCTGCGAAAGTGGAATCCATATACCATACAACTCAGGTATTCTACCTCTAAGTATATCTGCCCTAAAGACACGCGTGTGTGTTCTGAGGGCATCTGCAAGAATGTTTGCAGCAATATTGTCTACACATCAAAACCTGGAAATAATCCAAATGCACAACAATGGAATAGACAAATTACGGCATGTTCACAGAATGGAATACCCTAAAGCACACACTTTGGCTGTAGATTTAACATCAATATTCATGTCCACCTCATCAGTCTCTAGGCTGATAAGCATATTCAAATGTCAGAAAGAGGCATAATGACATCTGATTCTCAAGTGACAACAGACAGTTCCCAACCTGTCCTAAAACAAACTGTTGAAAGTTTTTATGGCCAATTCTTTACGTCAATATGACCCTTTATACAAAGCAACTCTGAAGATGCAGTGGTGAAATCTCCCATTTTTTTTCTTGGTTCAATAACCAGACACAATCAAAGAGCATTTAAAGGACATACCGACAGGTACAAAACAGGGACTGTCTCTGTTGGTGTAATTTCATCTGGATCACTGAGACATGGTGTCTATGACCTAAGTCAGGGGTCAGCAAAATTCTGCATGGGGGGCCATATACAAAAGTCATAGCCTTGCTGGCCACAAGGTCTACATGGCAACTGCTCAGTTATAAAAGTGATGGGCACTGCTGTATCCCAATAAAATGTTATTTATGGATACTGAAATTTTAATTTCATATAATTTTCTTATGTGTCATGAAACTGGATTGATCTTTTTAATTTTTTTCAACTATTTAAAAATATAAAACCATATTTAGCTCACAGGCTGTACAAAAACAGGTGGCAGGATGGATTTACCCACAGGCCTCCGTGTGCTGATCAACCTTTATGTAAGCTGTATCATTGCCTTCAACAGCAAAACTAGGTTGATCCAGTTGTTCCATAGCTGAATGCTCTAGAAGAGGGTATATTCCACCTTAAATAACCATGCTTAGCTAACATGTGTGCATGTGCCCCTTTAAGTAGGAGGAAAAAGACATGTAAATATTGAGAGATCATATAGAACACGAACAGAGAAGAAAGACCTGGAATGGAATCTCAGTTCTGTCTCTAATAGACTATGTAACCTTGGGCATAACAACTCAACCCTCTTTCATTTCCTCATCTATAAAAATGGAAATAATAATGCATATATTGTCATTTGTTATTTACATTTATGGATTCTTCTACCCTTGAACTTCAAAACCCATTCTTTTAAAATTAACTACATCCTGCCTTACTTTCCTGTAGCCAATTTGTGTTTTTCCAATGGTCCACTCAGTTATTCTTTCATGCAAAATCTTGTGTGAGTTCACCAGGTACAAATGCTCAAACACCTTAATGCCCTTGGTTTTTTAGCTATGGGGCTTGAAAAGTCACCTCCCATTTTTGGCATGACTATGTAGCTCTACAGTCCCCCGTTTGCTCTAAAGCACAGCAACTGGAGAGAATGCAAACTGGAGCACAATTCAGCAAAATGTACCAAGTACCTTATAATGCTCTTCAAAGTACTTTGACCTAGTATTTTCACTTCAAGAAATCTACCCTAAAGTAACAATTTTTAAATACAAACCAACATTTATTCACAAAGATGATCACCAGGGCATGACAACAGAAAATAATAATAACAACAATAATGACAATAAAGTGACTTTGAGGAAATTCTCCATTTATTTTGGAAGAAATATATATATTTCAAACTCTTCATATGCTTCCCATGGGATTATGAATGTTATGTATGTCATATATTATGTATTATGTATAATATATTATGTATATAATGCCATGAATACGAGACCATCTAAAGCATGAATTCTATGGTAATGCTGATATTGGAGCTGTCTAGAACCTCAATATCAATAGGTGAAGCTGTGGAACACCAGAAAAACTTACAAGGTTACTAGGAATAAAAATACATTGATTTAATATTTCAAACATGTTATATTCACTACCATGTGGGAGTCTATCTTTTCATACAGTAATTTTCAAGATTATATGAAATGATGTCACATTCCTAGCAGGGGTCCAGTCTCACAGGATGTATTCAGTAAACATTAGCAAAGCGACGTAGGTGAGGGAGCCAACAACCACGCTATCAGAGTGGAGTTTTGGAGGTAGAAAGAACACAAGTGCAAATGCCCCAAGGTGAGAGCTCATGGGTACATGTGTAAGAAACAGCAAAGAGGACAAAGTGAGTCATTGGTGAGTTCAAAGCAATAAGAGTAGGTAAAGGCCCTTTAGATAAACGTGAGGATTCTGGTGGGAAACAATTGGGAGGTTTTGAATTGAGGAGATTTGAAAAGGGTCACACTTTGGCTGCTGTATTGAGAATAGAGTAGGGGAGCAAAGGTAGAAGCAGGAAGACCAGTAAGTAGCCAGTGAGCAATAATCTAAGTGAGAGATGATGATGGTCTGAAGTAGGGTGGAAGAGTGAGAAGTGAAACAATTTTAGATGCCTTTTGAAAGCAGAGTCAACAGTATTTGCTGATGGATTGGATGTGGGTGTGAAAGAAAGAGAAGAATCAAGGACTCCAAGATTTTTGACCCAAGCAACTAAAAGGGTGGATTTGCCATCAACCAAGATGGGGAGCGTACAGGTGGAGAGGGTTTGGAAGTGTTCCTTGGGTATGCTAAGACTGTGATGTCCATTACACGTTCAGGGAGAGATGTCAAGTTAGTGACTGAATATATGAGTCTCAAGCTCATGAGAGAGATCTGTGTTGGGGAAAAAACGATTTTTGCCCTAAGAAACAAAAATAATAGAGTTACCATGGACTGAGTCAGGGAAGGCTGGGGTGGGAATAGGTTTGGAGAGGAGACAACTTGAAATTCAGTTTTAGGCGTGTTACATGTGAGAAGCTAAGCGAAAATCTTGAATAAGCAAGCAGAAATGTGAGCTGGAGTTCAGAAGAGAGGTCCAGGTGAAGCACTGGTCCATTTGGAAAGTGTCAATATATAGAGGGAGGGATTAACTCCATGGGACAACATGACATCACACTGAAGGCACAAGGAGAGAACATAGGAGGTCCAAGGAGGGAGCCCTAGGGCACCCTGGCACTAAGAAGTTGGGGAGATGGAGAAGAAAGGCTGCGCATGGGCAGCCCGTGGCAGGAGGAAACAAAAGGAGCGCACCGTACAGGGAAGTAAAGAAGTGTTTCACGGAGCTATCTGCTGTGTCAAAAGCTGTGGAAGCTAGAAGGTGAGGAAAATATCTTCACAAAAATTGCAGAGTGTTTGCTACACATGACTGAAGCCGATTGTCAAGTATAAAATCCTAAATATAGGCTATTTTAGTTTTAACTTGAACTTTATTTTTCCCATTCTCATTTGATGACTCAATGGAGACCACTCCCTGTAAAAGTTTGGTTCAACTTTTAAAGATGTTCAGTATCAACCCAAACACCAGGAGTGATCAGTAGAAAATAAAATAAACTATTAATACTTAAATAGAACAACAGAGGTATTGCTCCTACATAAATGATGGAACAACTTTATGATGAAATTGTGTGCAGTCATTACAAAAAATAATGTTGTAAAAGAATATTTAGCAAGCAGTATGTCCATTTAATTATTTTGTTAGATGAGAAAGATCACAAAAGAATGAAGTATTATCACATTTAAAAATCGATCTAACTTAATCTATTTATATAAACAGGGAGAAAAAAACAGGTATTACAACAAAACGTCGACAGCAGCAGTTTTCATTTGGTTGTGGGATTATAGATGGTTTTATTTTTCTTCTTTACAGTTTTTACTATTTTTGGTTTTTATAATAAGCAGATACTACTTTTGTGATAAAAAAAATTAAGGCACTTCACTTTTAAAGAAAAAGCCTAAATAATAAACTAGTTATGTGGAAAGCAATCTGAAAACATGTGTGCATATATATACATGTATCCACCCAGAATATAGACTGTGAAGATATACAACAGGATGTATACATTTTCTATGTGTGACAAAATTTCAAAAAGTTAAAATATTTTTTGGTATCTTGCACATTTTCGAGAATAAACTTGTATTATTTTTGAAATCACAAAGCAACGTGCAATAGAAATAGTCCATGAGGATCAATAGAAAAGGAATGTATTTAAATTATATGTGATGATATTCTTTCTCTCCATGTGTTTTCATGAGCTCCTGGTGGGAAGTGAGCTCTGTGGAGTCCACTGGGTACATCGGTCTTGCGTTCTGGGACGATACCAGAACCACTTTGAAGGGGCAATCTGGGGACAGATCTTGGCTGAATAGCTTCTGGGCATGGTTCTCTGGCCTTCTGGGAGGGGGCTTCTGGGAGCTACCTAATGGCCTTTAATAAATCTTGTGCTCAGGCCAGTTAGAATGGGCTTGTGGCCTGCAGCAAAGAATGATGGCCAAGCAGACCTCTCTCCTGGGCTACCAGTAGCTGAAACCTTTCTACCCACACTGTATTTAATAGATACAACTGCACAGATATGACTTCAACTAGCCTCAGGTCCCTCCAGTGATATCTTTCTATTGGAAATTAGAGTTTCTCTATCCCTGAAGGGCACATCCTTGCCAGAAAACAATTGACTTTGGTGTTTTTGTTGGTTCTGTATTTTCAATGTTGAAAGCTTCCCTGCCTTATCCCCTCTCTTTTTCCAGTGTCTCTGGGACTATCTGAGATAGGGGATGGTGTGACTAACTCAATTCTCTTCTTAGTTGCTTTGTCAGAAATACTGGGGTTGGGGGAAGGAACGTCAAATTAATATAAAGTCAGGAAATGGCACAAGGAAGTCAAGATTCCCTCTGCCAGTCAAATCCCCCTTTTTCATTGGTTATCTCGTTCATGGTGGATGAAGATGCAGGAAGGTTTTTGTTTGAGCTTTTGTACTCTCTGGTGTTTCATGACACTGTCTTTTACTTGTCTGTCTTTCTTTCCTCAGAGCTCTTCTTTCCAGTCAATCAAAGGTCTTCCCCAGGTGGTACTTCCTGTGATGTCTGGAATCCCTGGCCAAGGGCAAGTTAAGGCAAAATTGTCAACTTGTTCATTATAGCAGCACTTAGTGATGAATGAATCACCTTACTCATAAAGAGTTCCAGCGTCAGAAGATGGGTTTGCATAAAGTTTCTGAAGATCCACACTACAACTTGTTTTTTGAGAAATAAATAAGAATTTTCCCATGTCCTCCACACATGCACAGCCTTCCCCATTATCGACATCCTTCACCAGAGTGCTGCACTTGTGATAACTGATGAACCTTGGTGTTGCATCTTCTGGGGATTTGGACAAATGTGCAATGTTTCCATCATTATTGCATCATACAGAGTATTTTCACTTCCCTAAAAATCTTCTGTGCTCTGCCTACTCACCTCTTCTTCCACTAACCCCAGGAAACCATTGATATTTCTACTGTCTCCACAGTTTTGCCTTTTCCGGGATGTCATATAGCTGAAATCATTCAGTATGAAGCCTTTTCAGACCATCTTGTCTTAGTAATATGCATTTATGATTTCTCCATGTTTTTTCCATGACTTGACAGCTCATTTCCATTTAGTGCAGAATAATATTTTATTGTCTGATATGCCACAGTTTATCCATTCACCTACTGAAGGATGTCTTGGTTGCTTTCAAGTTTTGGCTGTTATGAATAAAGCTGATATAAACATCTGTGTGGACATACCCTTTTAACTCATTTGGGTATTTACCAAGGAGCACAATTATGGGATCATATGGTAAGAGTTTGTTAAGTTTTGTAAAAAACACCACTGTCTTCCAAAACGACTACAGCATCTCTATTCCTACCGGCAATGATTGAGAGCTCCTGTTGTTCCTCAGCTTCCCCCGCAGTTGTTACTGTCCATGCTCCAGATTTTGGCCATTTTAGAGGGTGTCTAGTGGTATCCCATTGTTTTCATTTGTATTTCCCTGATATATATGGTGATATATGAGCTCCTTTCATATGCTCAACTGCTGTCTGTATAGCTTCTTTAGTGAGATATCTGTTGAGGTGTTTGCCCATTCTTGAATCAGGTTGTCTATTGTCTTACTAATTTATATATTTTAAGAAATCTTTATGTATTTTGGATAACAGTCTTTTATCAGATGTGTCTTTTGCAAGTATTTTGCTCCAAGTCTGTGGCTTGTCTTCTCATTCTCTTAAAAAAAATGTTAAGAGAAAGATATGATGTTTTTGCTATATTTTATTTATAAGCTCCAGTGGGCTATATATTGTAAGTACTCACTTAGAAAAGTCAATATTACTATATTTGACATAAACTATAAGACTTTGGTTGCTTTCAAACCAAACAAGCCATTAGCAAATCCAACCAGTTAGAAAACGGGGGGCCTTGATGGTCAGTGTCACTCAGAAGACTGTTTATGCACCATCAGAACGCCATCAACAAATTGTTAGGCTGAGATGTGGCACTGTGTCAGCAACGCCTTCGGACTGCGTTAGTGCTCAAGTGTCTGCCACTCTCTTAGCTTGTTATTAGGAAGCCATTCTATCGCACCTCTGTTACTCTTCCATAGCCTTGATTTATTTTTGTTCCACTTTCTAAACTTCACGGTGGGATAAATCAAAGAGGTGATCCAAATGGTGAAAGTGAATTGATTATCAATTAGTAATAGTAATAAATAATATCATGGTATTATCATGCACAAAGGATAAAACAGGTGACTTGAAGAACGCAGCTCCCCTCCTGGAGCCTTGCCAGCTGTCATCTGCTTGGGTGGCTGTTTTCTTTCCTACCTAATCTCCAAGGGGACCTGCTTCATGCTCTGGATGAGAAAGAGGGAAGCATCAGGGTGAATGTCAGAGAAAGCCAGGAAGGAGAAGAGAGTCATTTCAAATAAACATGTACTGGCTTTACACACAAAGGAAGTCAAGGCTCCCCAAAACCATTAAAAAGATTTTTTCACACCGCATTTAACCACCAAAGGAGCCCACCTAAAATCTGGTATTGAGGCAGTTCTGAGCTGGTTCTGCCTTTATTTACATGGATTCCACTCTTCTGTAAATCCTGCTTACTATTTTTTTTCTTCCTGAGTCTAGGATCAGCAATCAAGATCTACCGCACAGACGGCCTTCACATGGCTCTAAATGAACAGCGTTTCTGTTTCTGACATTTCCTTGAAGCAGTGGGGTTGCCATGGTTGAAAACACAAATATCCATCAACAACAGTTGGTATTTACTGATTGGTTTTTCATTATTATCTACCAAGAAATTTTTTGTAAAATAACAGAACCAAATGTTTTTTGGGGGGTCTCTATATGAGTTTTTCTCTTTACACTTTCACAAATTAGGGCTTTATTTGTGTTCTCAAATATCTCAAACTCTCTCTTAGCAGGTTATTAGTGGCCCATCTATTTCCCACCTTGTTCCTATTTCATAGTCTCAATTTTTTGTTCCATCTTCAAAATTTCAGCATGGCCAATGGGATGATCCCCAGGTCTCAGTTTACTACCTTTTTGTTTGTTTTTTAAAGAACTACCCCTGCAATCAACTAACAGACCAATTCCTGACCTCGTGGGCGTTAAATGCCAAGTGGCTCAAAAGGAAAGCTTCAGTGTTCAAGGCCCTGTGTTCTGGTGGCCGGAGAGACAAGCTGGTGCCTCTCTGTTTGCTGGCCTGAACCAGAGCTGTCCCCATGGCCATCGGGAGTGTACTTGAGAGGATTTTAAGTAAATACCATGATGAAGCCAGTGTGTGCAAACTGTCAATTTGTATTTATATGATGTGTGACTGTGCTGAAGCAGGCACCATGAATCACCCAGGGTTGCCCTTATGGAGAGCCTCTAATTCAGCCTGAAGGGTTAGGGAAACAGGGTTCAAATGCTATTCATCAGCCTTGTCTTTCAGGGAGCACCAGTAAAGCCATCCAGTGCCTGACCTATAGTTGAAACACTCCATTCCCAAGTCTCAGAAAAAGGTCACCTAAAGGTAATGGAATATTTTTGGCAAGGTGGTATAGCCATGCCTCCTACAATGGTCTGGGAAAGAACTTTTTGAAGACAGAAGGAGGAACTTGAGCATGAAAGGAAGAAGGAGATGCCTCAATGCCTTGTGTATTTCTAAAAAACCTCTTGCTGAATGACGGCTATTGTCACTTTCAAAAATAATCTTACTAAAATGCAATGTCAAAGTCTTCCCAAAAGAAAGAAAGTTCACCGTCAAGTGGTTGCTAAACAGGAAAGTAGAGAGGACATTCCTCAACATTGAAAACCAGTAAATAGCATTTCCTGTCTTTTAAATTTTATTTTTAATTACAGTTTATACTCAATGTTATTTTGTATTAATTTCAGGTATACAGTATAGTGGTTAGATAATTATATAAATTACATAGTGATTCCCCCTAATAATTCTAGTGCCCACCTGGCTCCATATATAGTTATTATAATATCATTGACCACATTCCCTATGCTATACTTTACATCCGTGACTATTTTGTAACTACCACTTTGTACTTCTTAATCCCTTTACCTTTTTTATTCACCAACCCCCCCAACACTCCTCCAATCTATGTCCATGAGTCTGTTTCTGTTTTGTTTGCTAGTTTATTTTGTTCTTTAGAGCCTACAATCATATTGTATTTATCTTTCTCCACCTGATTTATGGTATTTTACTCAGCGTAACACCCTCTAGGTCTATTCATGCTGTCGCAAAAGGTAAGGTTTTCTCCTTTTTTATAGTTGAGTTGTACTTCATTATGTAAATGTACCACACCTTTTTTACCCACTCATCTACTGATGGGCACTTGGGCTGCTTCCCAATCTTGGCTATTGTAACTAACACTGCAATGAACATAGCAGTAGTGCATATATTCTTTCAAATTAGTGTTTCAGGTTACTTCAGGTATTTTCCCAGAAGAGGAATCACTGGCTCATACTGTTTCAACAGTTTCGTACTGCTTTCCACAGTGGCTGCACCAATTTGGAATCCCGCCAAGAGTGTACAAGTTTTCCCTTTTCTCCCATCCTGGCCAGCACTTGTTGTTTGTTGATTTATTGATGACAGCCATCCTGACAGGTGTGAAGTGATATTTTACTGTGGTTTTAATTTTCATCTCTCTGATGATTAGTGAACAAATATCATTGTAAATGCTCAATAAAATGATATTAAAGTTCAATAGCCATCAGTCCTGCCCCCATCCATCTAAGCCCAACAGTGTCTCCAAGCTTATTCAGGAAGTTTCTGTACTGAATACAGCCAGGGTCTTCTACTCCTGTCTGAAGCAATGAGATGGGAATCTTCTCCCTTGAAAGGAAAAAGTCAGGACCAAAAGGTTTCTGCCTAGACAAAGGCCGGGGCAATGGAGGTAAGAAACTTCACTCAAGATCAAAATAACTACTCTATTAAAACTGATGAGGGAAGACCACATCTTCTTCAAATCGATATGAAAATAGAAGTCAAAAAAGGTGGGAAACTCATATTTTAGTTCTAAAGGAAGAATTCTGACATAGTTCTTAGAGAGACCACAAACTTACATAAAACATTCCTGCCACCCACCACCCCAGGTGCAAAATTTAAGGGTGTGCAAAAAAACTCTATAATCAAGATAGAGAATATTTTAATGCAACACTTTTAAGTAAAAAATAATATCAAGATATTTATATTTATGATAAAAATCTTAATATGTATGATGAAAATATGAAAAATTACACAGACAGGGTCATTTTTTAATTTTATTTTTTTAACTATTACATTCAAGTATTCTTTACCTCGATTACTGGTTTAGTGCCCGGCACAAGTGGACCCAGACCTAGGAAATCAAGACTCCGGTGCAAGTGAAAATATGGTCTGTCCCAGGCAAAGAGGAAGAGGGTAGGGAAAGTGACTTTCCCGACAGCCCTAGGAAACTCTGGTGCTACCCGAATTTAGCAAATACAGGGCCCCCTGCAACGTGAATTTCAGGCGAGCAAAGAGTACTTTTTTAGTATAAGCATGTCCCATGCACTATTTGGGACATACTTACACATTTTTTTAATTACTCATTGTCTGAAATTCAAATTAATCTAGGCGTCTTGTATTTTGTTTGGCAACCTTGCCTCCACTCCACTACCACCCCTCCCCCAGGAAGCCCACCCCAATGAGAGAGATGGTCACTCTAAAGGCCCATGGCAGGAACAAAAGAAATAAAAATAACAAAGGAACTGAAAGCCAGCCCAACACGGAAGGAATGTTATTACACTTTTGCTGACAGAGACCAAGAGAGATTTCCAACATAAACAGGGAAATTTAATCTCTCATTTGCAAAAGCTTCCCCTGTGCTAATTTGTTGACTGCTCATGTAGAGACACAGAACCAAGTGCATTTCATTGAGCCCCTTTTTTCTTATATTATGCAAATTGAAGCAATCCCTGCTGATAAGTGCAGCAAGAGATACCAGAAATGGCGGCTGGGGCTGTACCCCACAGGCTCAAAGCTGTTTTCTGAACTGGTCAAGTCAGTCCAATTAGCTTCTTTTTACCACCCAAATGGATTGTTTGGTCAACCAGAACTTCATGAGCAAATTCAGACCAAAAAAAGTTGTGCATTCTGCCACAGCTGTGGGACTACAGTTGACTTCAGACCCAAAAGCAATGTGAGTTTACCTATTAATGCTCGTTTCTGTCCTTCAACCTGTTTTCTGGCGCCCAGGTAGGAGGCAAGGGATCATAAGTGCCGGAAGGGCAGCCGCACTCTCACAGGCCCCTCTGCTGCTGGAGAAGGAGGCCACTGGGGGCTTTCTCCCGTCCTCAACCTCAGACAGCATGCTGCATCATCTGGCAACATCCAGATGAAGGTAGGAAGGCTTTTCACTCAGAAATAATTTTTCAACAAGGCTCTTTTTTCTGCTCATCGAATCTGGTCTACTGCTGTACATGGTGTTGAGGACAGTTACAGCCCTATGAACTTGATCTTCTACTTCCCAAAGAGCCATGTCTTGCTGATACAGATTTAAGCTAAAGATCTGATACAAAAGAACTCTCTCTCATACACACACACACGCAATGTGTATTCCTCATGTCATTTTTCTATGTATTTTTTCTTTATTCCAAAATTGGATTTCATTTTTGTATCTTGTTCATACCTTTGCTCTGTTACATTGAAAACAATTAGTGGTTCTCCATCTCTGTCTCACAGAAAGAGAAAAACAAGCACCTACTCACTTTTCTCAAAAAGATTTTGAACAATCAACTCTCAGCCAAACTGTCCTTAAAAATAAGTAAAACTATTTCATTTCTATTTGAGACAAGTCAACATCTTCAGTTCTAGTATGTCAAACTGGGCAAGTAAGTCAATTCGCAGTTTTGACCTTTGTATCTGTATCTATGAATGTGAACTGAGCCATCTTTACGAACACTTCCAGCTCTAAAGTTCTCAGCTGAAAGCCCTTACATTTTAAGGGTTCCAGAGGCTTGACCAATATGGTTATAACAAAGAGAATCTTTCAGAAGTTAAAGAAAGTCCTGGGGATATAATATACAACTATGATGACTATAGTTAACAATACCATATTGTATATTTGGAAGTTACTAAAGTAGCAGATCTTCAAAGTTCTCATCATAAAGAAAAGAATTGTGTACTAGCTGGTGTGGCTCAGTGGTCTGAGCGAAGCAAAGGGTCGCTGGTTCGATTCCCAGTCAGGGCACATGCCTGGGTTGCGGGCCAGGTCCCCAGTAGGGGGTGCATAGGGGGCAACCACACAGTGATGTTTCTGGTCTTCTTTCTCCCTCCCTTCCCCTCTCTAAAAATAAATAAATAAAATATTTAAGAAAAGAAAAGAATTGTAACTACATGAGGTAATAAATGATAACTAGTTGTGGTAGTCATTTATAATAAATATATATATCTCAAATCATTGTGTTGTACACCTTAAGCTTACTAAATGTTGTATGTCAATTATATCTCAATACGACTGGGAAAAAAGAAAAGAAAAACCTGTGCTTATGAACACAACTTGATGTTGATATTAGGAGACTATGAATTATTTCAATAATGATATCCTTGCTCAAAACACGGCCAGTCCCAACTTCAGTCTCATGCAATTGAGAAATCTTCCCCACCCTATACCCTCTACACCACTCTCAATAAATCAGCTTCTGACTTTACACCCATTACTGAATCAATAAGATTTTTTTAAAATGAAAGCCAAGGCTTATCATTGGCCTTTTTTACAAGCCTTCTTTCCATGTGGCATTTTGGTGCTTCTAAAAATCAAATCTATTGAAATATGAAATTCTTCCTTTGCATAAGTTCAAAGGAATGCGTTGCGGGCTATGCAGGCAATTATAAAAAAGGATTCAAAGAACTCTCTGGCCCTGACTGGTGTGGCACATTTGTCTGGGCATTGTCCCGCGAAGTGAAAGGTTACAGGTTTGAATCCTGGCCAGGGCACATGCCTGGGTTGAGGATTTGGTCCCCATTTGGGGCATGTATGAGAGGCAACCGATTGATGTTTCTCTCTCACTTTGATGTTTCCCTCCTTCTCTTTCTTCCTCCCGTTTCTTCTCTCTAAAAAAGACAAATAAGTAAAGTTTTTTTTAAGACGTGTTTGTGCTAGCTAATAGCAGTTTTGTTTAAAAATGAGCATAGAGTCTGCTGATGCAACCACTCAGAACATGACCACACTCATCCATGTGTCAGTGTTCCAGACTTCGTTTCCCCCAAATCCTCAACCATGGTTTCCAGTTACAGATGGACTGAAACATGCAATTGTCTCCAATCGCTCTTGAAACCCCAATAAAAATAACAGTGATGAAAGTTATGTTAAGGAATACATCAACAAGGTCAAAATAGCAGAATCATGAGCAGCACCGTGGTGTTGCAAAACGTAGCAGCCTCAATCCTAAACCACAGGAGCAAATCCAAGGAAGATCAAGGAAATCTGTGCCAGCATGGAAGTTTGAGATCAGAGTGCCAGCGTGGTTGGTAAGGGTCCTCGTCAGGGTCTCAGACTTATTCTCTCATGGGGGACGAAGTTTGTAAAGCTCTGTGGGATCTCATATACAAACTGTTCCCATCGTGAAGGCTCCACCCTCACGACCTAAGCCAGCAACTTTCACCAGTGTGTTTATAAAACATGCAACACCTGACTCCTTAGTCAGGGGGACTGGCTTCATTTCTCTCAGGTTGCCAAATTAAAAAAAAAAAAATGGCAACAGTTAATACAACAATAGCAGTCCAGTGCAAATGAATCAAAATTATACCTATTTTTTTCTTATACCAGCAAAATTCTTATTTTGGGGGTGTGCTGCAGAATTTTAGAAGTTAGTTTAAGTGTGCCATGAGATGAAAAGTGTTGAAAATCACTGACCTAAGCACCTACCAATGGTCTCACATCCTAATACCATCACATAGAGGATTGAAGCTTCAACATAGGGATTTGGAGGGGGACATAAACATTTAGACCATAGCAAGGGGTATTGGGTAAGGGATTAACATTTGTTATAAGTCTTAGAATCTGACTCTGAACTATGTGCATGTGTAACTTTAATAAAAATGAAATCTAAAATATTAAAACTCAGATATGTTACTTTATATCTACATCATTTAGAAACTCAGAGTAGGCGAAAGTGAAAAAAAAAAAAACATTGGTAGTAACAGGGAGAATACCACAAAATATTTGGTGGTGGCTCTTAGAAACATTAGATAGAATTCCTGAAGTCCAAAATTGAATGAAAACTAGTTTTAGATCATCGTAGATCGTATGTCTTTAAAACCAATATGGCCTCTTTCCAAGCATGTTTGATTGCCCATGTGCAGCGCATTAAAGGCAATAATAAAGCTAATCGGAGGGGGCCCCCAGAGGCATTTCTGCTACACAGACCAGACCACGACTTTTTTCCTACACCTACTAAAATGTCGGCGACGATGTGTCAATGGGCGAGAAGCTGTCAGGACACGAAGACGTCTGTTACAACAGCAGGACTCATATCTTACTGAAATTTGTAAGAACCAAGGACCAAAGAGGTGGAAAAGAAACTGCTTTCCTCTGTGAAGTCATTCCATAATTCCACTCAAATGTGTTAAGTGAGTCGTATAATACACTAAAATAGTCAGCATTTATTGGGTATTTACTGTGTGCCAGAAACTATTCACTGCTTTGTGTATATTAAGTCCTCTCATCCTCATTACAAGCTCATGAAGCAGATACAGTTTTTCTCCTCATTTCAGAGGTGAGAAGGCTGAGGCACAGAGAGGTGAGATAACTGGCTCAAGGCAGCACACCTCCCCAGTGATGGACTGAACGCAGGCTAACTCTCTGTGAGCCCCGAATGCAAGCCAGTCCTGCCCCAGCCCACACATGTGAGAAAAGATGTCCCCACCTCTCTTCATCACAGCAGCCCTTCCATGTGAATCCCTTAAACAGGAGCCAGATCCTTAACGCTGCTTAGTGAGGCCTTAACACACGCCAGGGCTCTGCTAAGCATCTCATAAGCAACATCTCCTTTAATCTTCCAGGACTCCAGTGGAGTAGGCATTATCACTGCCTTGTCCAGATGGGGAGAATCAGGTTATCAGAGGGTAAGAAGCACCCCTAGGCCCACGCAGTTATTAAGCAACAGAGCCAGGATCGCATCAACTGTCTCATTCCAATGCCCTCTGCTTCTTACAAATAGAAGTGATTGATGAAGAAAACATTGGTTCAAGGTCGAGTACCCAACAGGAAAGAACCCAGACATTCTTTGAGGATGGCAAATGCATACCTCTAATCCTTGTAACAGTCACCAGGCCTTACTTCACTCAGTCTCTCGTTGTTGTTGCCATTGTTCTGTTAAGAGATGATTTTTTACTTAATTTTACTTTAAATGATTAAATTGGTAAATTTTAATCATTTAAATTTAAGTTATGTGATTTAATGTGCTTAAAATTAAGCTGTTAGTGACAGAGACAGAAGAGAAAGTCCGTGGGCTCTGAGCACTATCCTCTTGACCCCCCTGATTTCTCCACAAGAACATTAACTGTCCACGTGCAGTGACAGACTTCTCCTTAGCAATGTTTAGAAAAATATCTATTTTGTAGTTAAGACTACAGGGTAAATAATTACGTTTCTCACATGCACTGTGAGTTAAGACAGGGGCAGAGACAAAATCATCCTCTGTGTTCATGAACTCAAAAAAGGGGGGAGGGGAGGGGAGAAAAGGGAAGGGGGGGAAGGAAGAGAAGGGAAGGAAATAGAAGGGAAGGGAAGGGAAGGGAATTGAGAGAAGCTTACACCTTTAGCCCTAATGAGCTAAATGGTGAACTTCTTTCCTCCCCAACAAGGCTTCTGGGGCAATTAGTCCTGTAGGACTGCAGTTTTTATCTTTGCTGAACTTGGCTGGACAGCAGTTTGTGTCTGGATCACTCATTTGGTGTGAGGTACATGCAGTGCTTCTGTCGTCGCTGCCTGTTTGCCTCTTCTTGTGTGCAAACCTTACTTTTCTCCAGGCACCTGAAGGGCTAGGATCTCTCCCTGGCTTCCCTGTTGTCATGCCTTTGCACAGCACAAAGCTACATGCAGTCTGGATCTTCACAAATATTTGTTGGATTTACTTATTCTTGTAAAGAGGAGAGAGGAGAATTGAATGACAGAAAATGAGAAAATTGAATT
Source organism: Desmodus rotundus (assembly GCF_022682495.2). Taxonomy (NCBI): domain Eukaryota; kingdom Metazoa; phylum Chordata; class Mammalia; order Chiroptera; family Phyllostomidae; genus Desmodus; species Desmodus rotundus. The sequence goes on from NC_071390.1 coordinate 112,411,200, forward strand.
AACAGCAAATCCAGTTCCAGCACTGAGAAAACAGCTCAGAGAATCATATTCTGCTGATTTGTTCTCTTCATTAGCGCAGTTGAAGAGAATATTCTTTTTGGTAATGAGGGCTCCTAAGAGGAAGGAAAAGTGACTCTGTAATCTTGTAGTTGAGAATCAAGCATCAGAGATGTAGCCATTTCTGTCAGTGTTTCTAATATTTTCCCCAGCTCTCTCACCCACCAGTTTTGTGGGGATCTGATATGCAAATGTGGGCAAGCACTCTGAGCTGTGGAAAGGAGCTGGATCGTAGCATTTGATCAAGAATTTGCATGAGCCCCTGGCTGGTGTGGCTCAGTGGATTGAGTGCAGGCCTGCAAACCAAAGGGTCGCCAGTTTGATTCCCAGTCAGGGCACATGCCTGGGTTGCAGGCCAGGTCCCCGGTAGGCAGCACATGAGAGGCAATCACACATTAATGCTTCTCTCCCTCTCTTTCTCCCTCCCTTTCCCTCTCTAAAACACAGGTGGCAAACACAAGGTCCACAGGCCGAATCTGGGCCTCCACCTTGTTTTATCCTGCCCGGCACCTTGCTTCTCCCCAGCAGCAGCACCAAGCTCTCTCTTAACTGTTAAGGAACAGTTACATTTATACAGTCCTAAAATTACATTTGGCCCTTTGAAGGCAACCTCAAGGCTGATGTGGACCCTGGTGAGTTTGACACCCCTGCTCTAAAATAAATAAATAAATAAACAAACACACAAACAAACTCTTTATTAAAAAAGAACTGGAGTGAATAGAAGCCATGATAATAGTAACTAACAACTAGAGTTGCCACAGAAAAAGAATAGGGTTGCTTTGTTTTTCCTGGGTTTTAAGCAGGATTGAATTAATGGAGCAGTTGCCAACCAATGAAGAGAACTTTCCAAAACACAGAGCTGAGATCTCAGCAGCAGGACGCCCCTCACAGAAAGCACTTGTAGAGGCTACGATTTGCTGCACTCAGAACCTCTGTGCAACTTCAAGCAACTGCCAAATGTTACAATGCCTTTGTCGGAGGCAGAATAAAGATGGGTTTAATGATTTTTAGGATTTTAAAATATCTGTTATTTCTCCACATCAGTTCGCCCCCCCCAAATAATTTGTTATTATATTGGGAATTAAAGGAGAATTGTCCTTCAGCTCTTCATTTCCCCTCAACCACCCATCCAGACCGACCTCCCCTACCAAAACAAAGAGGCAAACAGACATACTGGCAGAGCCCATGGCCCAGTGATGAGGCATTTCCATGTCTGGCAGCATCAGCTCAGATCCCAGAAGCCAAAAGCACCTCCAGCTTTGGAAGCCACTATGAATGTTTTGTCCCTTGTCAATGGCACACGCTCGTCTGGGACCTGCTAGCTGAAACCTTGGCCTCTCCAGGCCCCTGAGCTGATGACCACCATTGTGAAAGGACACACAGAGTGGCTCACCTATTCATTTAAAGATGAAGACCTAGGGAAAAATAATAAAAATGAAGACCTAGACTTGGAGTGTATTTTTGAAGTTGGACTCTGGTGAGAGACTGTCATCGAGCTCAGAAAGGGTTCATTTGCATTGGTCAAATTCTAATTCCTCTTTTCGAAAGGAAATGTGAAAATGTCCCTAGCTGATTTCATGACTTACAATCAAATATCAGATGAACAAGATGGAGAGGAGATGTTGACACATCACACCTCTCTCAGAGCCCAAGAAGATTTCAAACCTATCTTGCCAATCAGCAGATTCTCTGGCACATCCCATGGGAACATGCCTCAACGGTGACCGTGCCATCAGCCAAATAAAATGCCATAATGGCTCCCTATCGGCACAGCCATGCCACATACTTAGGAGAGCTTTCAGTAGGTATGAGGGAGATGCACATTTTCAGTACGGCGACACCTGTGTCCTCTTCAACAGGAATCATGACACTGTCCTTGATACTGGCCTCTCCTTGATAGTCCAAAGGGTCACCTATTAACATGGTCTTTTGCAACATTCCCTGTCAAGAACAAATGTTACCCATTCATTTCTGTATTTTTATTTTTATTATATTTTATATGCAAAGAGATTTGAAAGAAGCTAAACAACAATGATCGCGAGCCCAATCTCCAAATGAAGTCTGTCCACCACTGGTGGGCGTCCAGTGAGTCAGTGAGAGGGCACAAGCATGACTCACAAAGGACGACCTCTGCCACTGTGGGCACCATCACTGACCCAGCAATCACACTCAGAGTACCTGCTAAGCTCAAGGCGCTGATGAACCAGACACACTTTAGTCTTCAGAGCTCTTACAAGTCCAGTTCGGAGAATACAGCACGTGAAATGAATGACCAGAGCACAAGAGAAAACACTGCAGTGACACAAAAGAGAAACAGGTGAAATGAACCGGGCATTCAGATGAGGAGGAAATAATATGCCACCTGGTGAACATGTCTGCAATCTTAGAGATGTTTATAAAGCCCGTTTATAAGTTCAATTTACAGCGAGCTCTAAGTATTCCCAGATTCAAACTCAA